>NC_084552.2:3467500-3507500 GCF_033978685.3 Nerophis lumbriciformis | reverse complement strand
ACGTCAGAATCACGGAGGGAAAAACAACACAGTAAGAGCGCATAAGGCTTACGGTACACCATGAGAAAAACTAAGTTCCCGCGACGATCCTTGGGTCCACTGGTCCTTTATTGATCTCGCTCTGATCAGTCGCAGGTGTGCAGATTGCCAGCGAGTGATTGCAGCTGGTGGCTGCAGCAAGGCGGAGACGCGCGCGGCGCGTCCCTGGATGTGCGCACCCGTGGGCGTGTCCCGAGGTGCGCACAGACGGATGAGCGGCGTTGGCAGGAGCCTGAGCCGTAACAGTCACGCACCTGTTTCACGTTTTGAGTCACGCCCCTGCTTTCACTAATCACGTCCATAGTATTTAAGTTCATTCATTTTCTGTTGTTCGTCCTGACGACATCCCCCGCATTTATGCCCCCTGTCAACCTCTGCGCACTTTATGTCCATGCCAAGTAAGTTTGTTTATTATTGCCACAGTTAGTGTTTTTTTGTTGTTCCTAGTTTTTTGCCCCCGTGCAAGTCTTTTGTTTTCATTAGTCAAGTTTGTGCATCCGCCTTGAGCGCGCCTTTTGTTCTTTTGAGTGTTATTATTAAAAATGTATCTACCTTCACGCCATGACCAGTCCAATTCACTTGCACCTCGGGAGAACAAACCAAGCCTAAGTCCAAGTCATGACATTTGCAAATCATTTTCAACCCATATTCAGTTGAATGCACTACAAAGACAAGATATTTGATGTTCAAACTCATAAATAATAATTAACTTAGAAAATACTTGCCAACCCTCCCGAATTTTTCCGGGAGACTCCCGAAATTCAGCGCCTCTCCCGAAAACCTCCCGGGACAAATATTCTCCCGAAAATCTCCCGATTTTCAGCCGGAGCTGGAGGGGGCGTGGCCTCCGGCGGAACCGAGTGAAGACAGCCTTTTCTTTATGACGGGAGGACAACAGGGTGACAAGAACTAAATCATCCAGACTAGAGATGAATTGTATTATTATGTTTATCTTACCTAAAAATAAATATATTTAATTATTAAATTTTTTTCACTATATTTTGCTAAAAACATCAAAATTTATTGTATTTTTATCTGTATTTTTTCTGACTCCTTATTACATCCAGCCATAGAATTATACATTAAAATAAACATATTTGAAATTGTTAATTTTAAGTGATCATAATAATTCATTTAAAATGACCATATTTAATAATTAAAATAATTGCTTGTTTATCAACAACTTTAGCATTTTATTCATTACATTTTGAAGCTCTCCGAAGCCAAGTTATGTTATATTCCTTAAGATTTATTTATGCAAGTTTGAAGTATCAATCATCTAAACACAGTTTTGTTTGCATATTTTCAGGATGTAGATATATATATATATATGTATGAAATACTTGACTTGGTGAATTCTAGCTGTAAATATACTCCTCCCCTCTAAACCACGCCCCCGCCCTCAACCACGCCCCTGTCCCACCCCCGACCACGCCCCCAAGCCCCACCTCCCGAAATTGGAGTTGTCAAGGATGACTTGGAATTTCATGACTGCAACATGTGCCAAAGTAGTTGGGAAAGGGCATGTTCACCACTGTGTTACATGGCCTTTCCTTTTAACAAGACTCAATAAACGATTGGGAACTGAGGAAAGTAATTGTTGAAGCTTTGAAAGTGGAATTCTTTCCCATTCTTGTTTTATGTAGAGCTTCAGTCGTTCAACAGTCCGGGGGTCTCCGCTGTCGTATTTTACGCTTACACACATTTTCGATGGGAGACAGGTCTGGACTGCAGGCGGGGCCAGGAAAGTACCCGCACTCTTTTTTTTTTACGAAGCCACGCTGTTGTAACACGTGCTGAATGTGGCTTGGCATTGTCTTGCTGAAATAAGCAGGGGCGTCCATGAAAAAAGACGGCGCTTAGATGGCAGCATATGTTGTACAAACACTGCTACACTTGATGCACGCTTATAAAGCACCAAAGATACGTTTTAAGGTGGAATTATGACTTAATAGAAATAATAGAATAGAATAGAAAGTACTTTATTGATCCCTGGGAAAAATTCAGCGCCACAGTTCGCTCACAATAAACACTTAGGTATTTTTTTTTACATGTGAATAATATAAATGCAGTCTATTATACAGCATTATTCACATGTGAATAATATAAATACAGTCTATTATACAACATTATTCATGTGAATAATATAAATACAGTCTATTATACAGCATTATTCACATGTGAATAATATAAATACAGTCTATTATACAGCATTATTCACATGTGAATAATATAAATACAGTCTATTATACAGCATTATTCACATGTGAATAACATAAATACAGTCTATTATACAGCATTATTCACATGTGAACACTATAAATACAGTCTATTATACAGCATTATTCACATGTGAATAATATAAATACAGTATTATTATACAGCATTATTAACATGTGAATAATACAAATACAGTCTATTATACAGCATTATTCACATCTGAATAACATAAATACAGTATATTATACAGCATTATTCACATGTGAATAATATAAATACAGTCTACTATACAGCATTATTCACATGTGAATAATACAAATACAGTCTATTATACAGCATTATTCACATGTGAATAACATAAATACAGTATATTATACAGCATTATTCAAATGTGAATAACATAAATACAGTCTATTATACAGCATTATTCACATGTGAATAATATAAATACAGTCTATTATACAGCATTATTCACATGTGAATAATATAAAAACAGTTTATTATACAGCATTATTCACATGTGAATAATATAAATACGGTCTATTATACATCATTATTCCCATGTGAATAATATGAATACAGTCTATTATACAGCATTATTCACATGTGAATATTATAAATACAGTCTATTATACAGCATTATTCACATGTAAATAATATAAATACAGTCTATTATACAGCATTATTCACATGTGAATAATATAAATACAGTCTATTATACATCATTATTCACATGTGAATAATATAAATACAGTCTATTATACAGCATTATTGATGTGAACAATATAAATACAGTCTATTATACAGCATTATTCACATGTGAATAATATAAGTACAGTCTATTATACAGCATTATTCACATGTGAATAATATAAATGCAGTCTATTATACAGCATTTTTCACGTGTGAATAATATAAATACAGTCTATTATACAGCATTATTCACATGTGAATAATATAAATACAGTCTATTATACAGCATTATTCATGTGAATAATATAAATACAGTCTATTATACAGCATTATTCACATGTGAATAGAATAAATACAGTCTATTATACAGCATTATTCACATGTGAATAATATAAATACAGTCTATTATACAGCATTATTCACATGTGAATAATATAAATACAGTCTATTATACAGTATTATTCACATGTGAATAATATAAATACAGTCTAATATACAGCATTATTCACATGTGAATAATATAAATACAGTCTATTATACAGCATTATTCACATGTGAATAATAAAAATACAGTCTATTATACAGCATTATTCACATGTGAATAATATAAATACAGTCTATTATACAGCATTATTCACATGTGAATAATATAAATGCAGTCTATTATACAGCATTATTCACATGTGAATAATATAAATGCAGTCTATTATACAGCATTATTCACATGTGAATAATATAAGTACAGTCTATTATACAGCATTATTCACATGTGAATAATATAAATACAGTCTATTATACAGCATTATTCACATGTGAATAATATAAATACAGTCTATTATACAGCATTATTCACATGTGAATAATATAAATACAGTCTATTATACAGCATTATTCACATGTGAATAATATAAATACAGTCTATTATACAGCATTATTCACATGTGAATAATATAAATACAGTCTATTATACAGCATTATTCACATGTGAATAATATAAATACAATCTATTATACAGCATTATTCACATGTGAATAATTCAAATATGGTCTATTATACAGCATTATTCACATGTGAAAAATATAAATACAGTCTATTATACAGCATTATTCACATGTGAATAATTTAAATATGGTCTATTATACATCATTAATCACATGTGAATAATATAAATACAGTCTATTATACAGCATTATTCACATGTGAATAATACAAATACAGTCTATTATACAGCATTACTCACATGTGAATAATATAAATACAGTCTATTATACAGCATTATTCATGTGGGGATAATATAAATACAGTCTATTATACAGCATTATTCACATGTGAATAATATAAATACAGTCTATTATACAGCATTACTCACATGTGAATAATATAAATACAGTCTATTATACAGCATTACTCACATGTGAATAATATAAATAAAGTCTATTATACAGCATTATTCACATGTGAATAATACAAATACAGTCTACTATACAGCATTATTCACATGTGAATAATACAAATACAGTCTATTATACAGCATTATTCACATCTGAATAACATAAATACAGTCTATTATACAGCATTATTCACATGTGAATAACATAAATACAGTCTATTATACAGCATTATTCACATGTGAATACTATAAATACAGTCTATTATACAGCATTATTCACATGTGAATAATATAAATACAGTCTATTATACATCATTATTCACATGTGAATAATATAAATAAAGTCTATTATACAGCATTATTCACATGTGAATAATATAAATACAGTCTATTATACAGCATTATTCACATGTGAATAATATAAATACAGTCTATTATACAGCATTATTCACATGTGAATAATATAAATACAGTCTATTATACAGCATTATTCACATGTGAATAATATAAATACAGTCTATTATACATTCAAGTACAGTCAAGACATAATGTCGCTCTGCGTCGATACGGTGAGTGTTGTTGTAGTGAAGGTCACAACAACTTGATACAACGCATGTGTGTACGTGTCCAGGCCCGGCCCTAACCAATATGGCGCCCTAGGCAAGGTTTTAGGTGGCGCCCCCCCCCCCCCCCCCCCCCCACCTTTTTTTTTTTTTTTACTTACAACTATACCGAATATATAAAGGGGTGGAAAAGTGACTATTACCTGCAGGGCAAACATTAGCTAACCAGAAGGCAATAACAATGTAAACAAAAAACACCTGCTTAAAAGATCTAATACAAATGTCCCTGAGGAATGGAAGGTGGGAGTACTGGAATGACCTAACGTTACATTATTATTTTCCATAACAATTTAGCGCCCTCCACAATATTAACCCGACGTTAAAACAGAACTAGCTATTTATTGATTAGCAACTGCCGAATCATGTAACATTAGCTTAATGCTAAAAAGCCAGGTTACTATCACATTCTGTAACAGACAAATAATTTAATGTAGGCTAACGTTACCTACCTGCTACCTCTGTCTTTTTCTCGTTTCTCCTCCTCTTCTTTTCTCTTTTTTCTTCCCTGGGCACCTGACAGTTTTGGCCGTTTTGACATCTTGTGTTGATTTTTTTGATGTGGTGACGTCCAAAAAGAGTCATGATACGGGAAGGGAGGGGGCGCACCGTGTGGGGGGGGGGGGGGGGGGGGCGTAATGTTGTAACAAATAATATTTCTATTAAATAGGCTTTACTTTGCATTTTAATTAACGTGGGATTATTTTTTGTATTTAGAAATAATAGTACCAACTTTTTTTTCTTTTTTTTTTTTTTTTTTTCTCCAACATTTGTGGCACTGGCGTGGCGCCCCCTGATGGACGGCGCCCTTAGCATTTGCCTATACGGCCTATGCCACGGGCCGGCGCTGTACGTGTCGCACAAAGGCACGAGTGTGGATTTACACGAGTGGTGCCGTAAAAATCGATCCAACTCAGGTCACCCTCGTCGCACGTCGACTCGTCGACTCGTCGGTCTTTTTTGTTTTTGTTTTTTTTGTTGGGTTTTTTTACATTCTTATCTTGGAGGAGCTCATGCTGGGTTGTGCAACTCACGGGCAATATACAGGTAAAAGCCAGTAAATTAGAATATTTTGAAAAACTTGATTTATTTCAGTAATTGCATTCAAAAGGTGTAACTTGTACATTATATTTATTCATTGCACACAGACTGATGCATTCAAATGTTTATTTCATTTAATTTTGATGATTTGAAGTGGCAACAAATGGAAATCCAAAATTCCGTGTGTCACAAAATTAGAATATTACTTAAGGCTAATACAAAAAAGGGATTTTTAGAAATGTTGGCCAACTGAAAAGTATGAAAATGAAAAATATGAGCATGTACAATACTCAATACTTGGTTGGAGCTCCTTTTGCCTCAATTACTGCGTTAATGCGGCGTGGCATGGAGTCGATGAGTTTCTGGCACTGCTCAGGTGTTATGAGAGCCCAGGTTGCTCTGATAGTGGCCTTCAACTCTTCTGCGTTTTTGGGTCTGGCATTCTGCATCTTCATTTTCACAATACCCCACAGATTTTCTATGGGGCTAAGGTCAGGGGAGTTGGCGGGCCAATTTAGAACAGAAATACCATGGTCCGTAAACCAGGCACGGGTAGATTTTGCGCTGTGTGCAGGCGCCAAGTCCTGTTGGAACTTGAAATCTCCATCTCCATAGAGCAGGTCAGCAGCAGGAAGCATGAAGTGTTCTAAAACTTGCTGGTAGACGGCTGCGTTGACCCTGGATCTCAGGAAACAGAGTGGACCGACACCAGCAGATGACATGGCACCCCAAACCATCACCCAACCATGCAAATTTTGCATTTCCTTTGGAAATCGAGGTCCCAGAGTCTGGAGGAAGACAGGAGAGGCACAGGATCCACGTTGCCTGAAGTCTAGTGTAAAGTTTCCACCATCAGTGATGGTTTGGGGTGCCATGTCATCTGCTGGTGTCGGTCCACTCTGTTTCCTGAGATCCAGGGTCAACGCAGCCGTCTACCAGCAAGTTTTAGAGCACTTCATGCTTCCTGCTGCTGACCTGCTCTATGGAGATGGAGATTTCAAGTTCCAACAGGACTTGGCGCCTGCACACAGCGCAAAATCTACCCGTGCCTGGTTTACGGACCATGGTATTTCTGTTCTAAATTGGCCCGCCAACTCCCCTGACCTTAGCCCCATAGAAAATCTGTGGGGTATTGTGAAAAGGAAGATGCAGAATGCCAGACCCAAAAACGCAGAAGAGTTGAAGGCCACTATCAGAGCAACCTGGGCTCTCATAACACCTGAGCAGTGCCAGAAACTCATCGACTCCATGCCACGCCGCATTAACGCAGTAATTGAGGCAAAAGGAGCTCCAACCAAGTATTGAGTATTGTACATGCTCATATTTTTCTTTTTCATACTTTTCAGTTGGCCAACATTTCTAAAAAAAATCCCTTTTTTGTATTAGCCTTAAGTAATATTCTAATTTTGTGACACACGGAATTTTGGATTTTCATTTGTTGCCACTTCAAATCATCAAAATTAAATGAAATAAACATTTGAATGCATCAGTCTGTGTGCAATGAATAAATATAATGTACAAGTTACACCTTTTGAATGCAATTACTGAAATAAATCAAGTTTTTCAAAATATTCTAATTTACTGGCTTTTACCTGTAGTCCATATCCATCAGAGATACGGTATACAACATGGTATATAATGTAACCCTCCACCGTCACTCGCCGCCGCAAGTGGCGTGTTTACGCTCCAAAACATGTGAATCCAGGCTTCACAAATGCTCGCGCGTGCATATGGTGCCCGCAAACATGACACAGTTACCTTGGCCGCACACTCCCACAATGAATCGCCTCCAAAAATCTGTGCCTTCTGCCTTTAGAAATGCACTGTAGGAAGCGAGCAAAAACAAACGTAGGCGTAAGGATACATCTTCTTTTTTTTTGTTGTTTTATGGTGAAAGAGCCCAGTTGTTTTGTTCGCACGGCAGATTTTTAATTCGGTTGTTCTGCCTTCGAAAAGACGATTGGATTGTTGCGTCTCGCGAGGCGATTGATTGTCTTGGGGCGATTAGAGAAGTGCCCCACCAAGTCCAACAGATGGCACTGTGGTGAAAAAAAGTGTGGAGCTGGATAGTCGAACCTCGGATTCAGGAGGAACAGTGTGGTTTTCGTCCTGGTCGTGGAACTGTGGACCAGCTCTATACTCTCGGCAGGGTCCTTGAGGGTTCATGGGAGTTTGCCCAACCAGTCTACGTGTGCTTTGTGGACTTGGAGAAGGCATTCGACCTCAATCCCACCAACACGTCTTCCTATGAGGAAGCAGTGCCTGGGGAGTCTGTGGTGGGCTCTCCTATTTCTGGGGCTGAGGTTGCTGAGGTAGTTAAAAAGCTCCTCGGTGGCAAGGCTCCGGGGGTAGATGAGAATCCGCCCGGAGTTCCTTAAGGCTCTGGATGCTGTGGGGCTGTCTTGGTTGACAAGACTCTGCAGCATCGCGTGGACATCGGGGGCGGTACCTCTGGATTGGCAGACCGGGGTGGTGGTTCCTCTCTTTAAGAAGGGGAACCGGAGGGTGTGTTCTAACTATCGTGGGAACACACTCATCAGCCTTCCCGGTAAGGTCTATTCAGGTGTACTGGAGAGGAGGCTACGCCGGATAGTCGAACCTCGGATTCAGGAGGAACAGTGTGGTTTTCGTCCTGGTCGTGGAACTGTGGACCAGCTCTATACTCTCGGCAGGGTCCTTGAGGGTGCATGGGAGTTTGCCCAACCAGTCTACATGTGTTTTGTGGACTTGGAGAAGGCATTCGACCGTGTCCCTTGGGAAGTCCTGTGGGGAGTGCTCAGAGAGTATGGGGTTTCGGACTGTCTGATTGTGGCGGTCCGTTCCCTGTATGATCAGTGTCAGAGCTTGGTTCGCATTGCCGGCAGTAAGTCGGACACGTTTCCGGTGAGGGTTGGACTCCGCCAAGGCTGCCCTTTGTCACCGATTCTGTTCATAACTTTTATGGACAGAATTTCTAGGCGCAGTCAAGGCGTTGAGGGGATCCGGTTTAGTGGCTGCAGGATTAGGTCTCTGCTTTTTGCAGATGATTTGGTCCTGATGGCTTCATCCGGCCAGGATCTTCAGCTCTCACTGGATCGGTTCGCAGCCGAGTGTGAAGCGACTGGGATGAGAATCAGCACCTCCAAGTCCGAGTCCATGGTTCTCGCCCGGAAAAGGGTGGAGTGCCATCTCCGGGTTGGGGAGGAGATCTTGCCCCAAGTGGAGGAGTTCAAGTACCTCGGAGTCTTGTTCACGAGTGAGGGAAGAGTGGATCGTGAGATCGACAGGCGGATCGGTGCGGCGTCTTCAGTAATGCGGACGCTGTATCGATCCGTTGTGGTGAAGAAGGAGCTGAGCCGGAAGGCAAAGCTCTCAATTTACCGGTCGATCTACGTTCCCATCCTCACCTATGGTCATGAGCTTTGGGTTATGACCGAAAGGACAAGATCACGGGTACAAGCGGCCGAAATGAGTTTCCTCCGCCGGGTGGCGGGGCTCTCCCTTAGAGATAGGGTGAGAAGCTCTGTCATCCGGGGGGAGCTCAAAGTAAAGCCGCTGCTCCTCCACATCGAGAGGAGCCAGATGAGGTGGTTCGGGCATCTGGTCAGGATGCCACCCGAGCGCCTCCCTAAGGAGGTGTTTAGGGCATGTCCGACCGGTAGGAGGCCACGAGGAAGACCCAGGACACGTTGGGAAGACTATGTCTCCCGGCTGGCCTGGGAACGCCTCGGGATCCCCCGGGAGGAGCTGGACGAAGTGGCTGGGGAGAGGGAAGTCTGGGCTTCCCTGCTTGGGCTGCTGCCCCCGCGACCCGACCTCGGATAAGCGGAAGAAGATGGATGGATGGATGGACAGTGGAGCTGGCACGTTGTGTAAATGGTAAATAAAAACAGAATACAATGATTTGCCAATCCTTTTCAACTTATATTCAATTGAATAGACTGCAAAGACAAGATATTTAATGTTCCAACTGAGAAACTACATTTTTTTTGTTGCAAATAATCATTAACTTAGAGTTTAATGGAAGCAACACATTGCAAAAAAGTTGCATTTTTACCACTGTGTTACATGGCCTTTCCTTTTAACAACACTCAGTAAACGTTTGGGAACTGAGGAGACACATTTTTGAAGCTTTTCAGGTGGAATTATTTCCCACCACTTTGTCAACAAATGCGTGAGCAAATTGTTGAACAGTTTAAGAAAAACCTTTCTCAACCAGGTATTGCAAGGAATTTAGGGATTTCACCATCTACGCTCCGTAATATCATCAAAGGGTTCAGAGAATCTGGAGAAATCACTGCAGGTAAGCAGCTAAGCCCGTGACCTTGGATCCCTCAGGCTGTACTGCATCAACAAGCGACATCAGTGTGTAAAGGATATCACCACATAGGGCTCAGGAACACTTCAGAAACCCACTGTCAGTAACTACAGTTGGTCGCTACATCTGTAAGTGCAAGTTAAAACTCTCCTATGCAAGGCGAAAACCGTTTATCAACAACACCCCAGAAACGCCGTCGGCTTCACTGGGCCTGAGCTCATCTAAGATGGACTGATACAAAGTGGAAAAGTGTTCTGTGGTCTGACGAGTCCATACTTCAAATTGTTTTTGGAAACTAAGGTCGTCAAAGAGGAAAAGAACCATCCGTACTGTTATAGGCGCAAAGTTGAAAAGCCAGCATGTGTGATGGTATGGGGGTGTATTAGTGCCCAACTTACACATCTGTGAAGGCGCCATTAATGCTGAAAGGTACATACAGGTTTTGGAGCAACATAAGTTGCCATCCAAGCAACGTTACCATGGACGCCCCTGCTTATTTCAGCAAGACAATGCCAAGCCATGTGTTACATCAACGTGGCTTCATTGTAAAAGAGTGCAGGTACTACATGTTCACCACTGTGTTACATGGCCTTTCCTTTTAACAACACTCAGTAAACGTTTGGGAACTGAGGAGACACGTTTTTTAAGCTTCTCAAGTGGAATTCTTTCCCATTCTTGCTTGATGTACAGCTTAAGTTGTTCAACAGTCCGGGGGTCTACGTTGTGCTATTTTAGGCTTCATAATGCGCCACACATTTTCAATGGGAGACAGGTGTGGACTACAGGCAGGCCAGTCTAGTACCCGCACTCTTTTACTATGAAGCCACGCTGTTGTAACACGTGGCTTAGCATTGTCTTGCTGAAATAAGCAGGGGCGTCCATGGTAACGTTGCTTGGGTGGCAACATATGTTGCTCCAAAACCTGTATGTACCTTTCAGCATTAATGGTGCCTTCACAGATGTGTAAGTTACCCATGTCTTGGACACTAATACACCCCCATACCACCAAAAAGTTGGCTTTTGAACTTTGCGCCTATACCAATCCGGATGGTTCTTTTCCTCTTTGGTCCGGAGGACACGACGTCCACAGTTTCCTAAAACAATTTGAAATGTGGACTCGTCGGACCACAGAACATGTTTCCATTTTGCATCAGTCCATCTTAGATGAGCTCAGGCCCAGCGAAGCGTTTCTGGGTGTTGTTGATAAATTGCTTTCGCTTTGCATAGTAGAGTTTTAACTTGCACTTACAGATGTAGCGACAAACTATTGTTACTGACAGTGGTTTTCTGAGGTGTTCCTGAGCCCGTGTGGTGATATCCTTTACACACTGATGTCGCTTTTTGATGCAGTACAACCTGAGGGATCGAAGGTCACGGGCTTAGCTGCTTACGTGCAGTGATTTCTCTCACAGAACACTTTCCCACTTTGCATCGGTCCATCTTAGATGAGCTCGGGCCCAGCAAAGCCGGCTGCGTTTACGGGTGTTGTTGATAAATGGCTTTCGCTTTGCATAGTAGAGTTTTTAACTTGCACTTACAGATGTAGCGACCAACTGTAGTTACTGACAGTGGGTTTCTGAAGTGTTCCTGAGCCCATGTGGTGATATCCTTTACACACTGATGTCGCTTTTTAAAGCGTAATATCATCGCTTACGTGCAGTGATTTCTCCAGATTCTCTGAACCTTTTGATGATATTACAGACCGTAGATGGTGAAATCCCTAAATTCCTTGCAATAGCTGGTTGAGGAATGTTATTCTTAAACAATTTGCTCACGCATTTGTTGACAAAGTGGTGACCCTCGACCCCATCCTTGTTTGTGAATGACGGAGCATTTCATGGAAGCATACCCAATCATGGCACCCACCTGTTCCCAATTAGCCTGTTCGCCTGTTGGATGTTTCAAATAAGTGTTTGATGAGCATTCCTCAACTTTCTCAGTCTTTTTTGCCACTTGTGCCAGCTTTTTTGAAACATGTTGCAGGAATTCAATTCTAAATGAGCTTATATTCGCAAAAAAATTAAGTTTTCCAGTTCGAATGTTAAATATCTTGTCTTTGCAGTCTATTCAATTGAATATAAGTTGAAAAGGATTTGCAAATCATTGTATTCCGTTTTTATTTACCATTTACACAACGTGACAACTTCACCGGTTTTGGGGTTTGTATGATTAAAATAATTATGAATGGCAATAATCGTCTGGTTAAAAACAAAGTGTTTCCCATACATTCATTTAAATGTGGAGGCCCACCACAATTAATTTTAGCGCCGCCACAAGTAAAAAAAAAAAAAATTTAAAAAACTTTGAAAAATGATCAAATACATTTTCCTTCAAATCCAAAACAGGAAGGTTTTACCTTACCTACTAGTAGTACAAAGTTAGCACTCAATATTCGTTACTACAGAGTTTGGTGACTCTATGCATGGAAGTAGAAATGCATTTGTTGTTTTTGTCAAGACGTGGTTTTCGCTTACTGCGGAGTCCTTCTCCCAGGAAGGCAAACGAACGACTCCGGACAGGACTTGCAGGTAGGAACGTGATTTAATTTTAAGAAAAAATCAACGAGGTACAAAACAGAAAACAACCCGAAGGCAAGCGTGCCTATGGCACGCGGAAACTAAGGCAAAAACTTAGGACATGAAACTATAGACAATGAACCTCACGAAACTGTGGCATGAAACAACTAGCATTAACTATGGCATAGAACAAACACGAAACTGTGGCATGAAACCAATACGAAACTGTGGCATGAAACAACTAGCATTAACTATGGCATAGAACAAACAACGAAACTGTGGCATGAAACCAATACGAAACTGTGGCATGAAACAACTAGCATTAACTATGGCATAGAACAAACACGAAACTGTGGCATGAAACCAATACGAAACTGTGGCATGAAACAACTAGCATTAACTATGGCATAGAACAAACACGAAACTGTGGCATGAAACAACTAGCATTAACTATGGCATAGAACAAACACAAAACTGTGGCATGAAACCAATACGAAACTGTGGCATGAAACAACTAGCATTAACTATGGCATAGAACAAACACGAAACTGTGGCATGAAACCAATACGAAACTGTGGCGTGAAACAACTAGCATTAACTATGGCATAGAACAAACACGAAACTGTGGCATGAAACAACTAGCATTAACTATGGCATAGAACAAACACGAAACTGTGGCATGTAACCAATACGAAACTGTGGCATGAAACAACTAGCATTAATTATGGCATAGAACAAACACAAAACTGTGGCATGAAACCAATACGAAACTGTGGCATGAAACAACTAGCATTAACTATGGCATAGAACAAACACGAAACTGTGGCATGAAACAACTAGCATTAACTATGGCATAGAACAAACACGAAACTGTGGCATGAAACCAATACGAAACTGTGGCATGAAACAACTAGCATTAACTATGGCATAGAACAAACACGAAACTGTGGCATGAAACCAATACGAAACTGTGGCATGAAACAACTAGCATTAACTATGGCATAGAACAAACACGAAACTGTGGCATGAAACAACTAGCATTAACTATGGCATAGAACAAACACGAAACTGTGGCATGAAACCAATACGAAACTGTGGCATGAAACAACTAGCATTAACTATGGCATTGAACAAACACGAAACTGTGGCATGAAACCAATACGAAACTGTGGCATGAAACAACTAGCATTAACTATGGCATAGAACAAAGACGAAACTGTGGCATGAAACCAATACGAAACTGTGGCATGAAACAACTAGCATTAACTATGGCATAGAACAAACACGAAACTGTGGCATGAAACAACTAGCATTAACTATGGCATAGAACAAACACGAAACTGTGGCATGAAACCAATACGAAACTGTGGCATGAAACAACTAGCATTAACTATGGCATAGAACAAACACGAAACTGTGGCATGAAACCAATACAAAACTGTGGCATGAAACAACTAGCATTAACTATGGCATAGGACAAACACGAAACTGTGGCATGAAACAACTAGCATTAACTATGGCATAGTACAAACACGAAACTGTGGCATGAAACAACTAGCATTAACTATGGCATAGAACAAACACAAAACTGTGGCATGAAACAACTAGCATTAACTATGGCATAGAACAAACACGAAACTGTGGCATGAAACAACTAGCATTAACTATGGCATGGAACAAACACGAAACTGTGGCATGAAACAACTAGCATTAACTATGGCATAGAACAAACACGAAACTGTTGCATGAAACAACTAGCATTAACTATGGCATAGAACAAACACGAAACTGTGGCATGAAACCAATACGAAACTGTGGCATGAAACAACTAAGACTTACGTAGTCCAGGCATAAGGCAAACAACTAATGGCACCAGGACGACTGACTGGCAAAGGCAGGCTTAAATAGTCCTCTGATTATCAGCAGGTGCGGCGTCCCGAACACCAGAGGCAGGTGAAAATCATAAGTAGCCATGGTAACTAAAACAAACTCAGGTGTCAAACAAGAGTCCAAAACTAACAGGACATAACAAAAACATGATCCGCACCACGGATCATGACAGTTTTATGCCAAGTCTGCTCCATTAAAATCTCATCTGTTAAACGTTTGTACAAGTTGATCACAATGCTAGTTTTCTTTAGCCTGTCATGGGGCTCATCCATTAAATGTTAGCATTAAGCTAGCGGCATAATAGCCAACCTTTACACATTGTTTTTTATGTTTGTTTGTTCATACCCAACTGTATTTTTAACCGAACTCACGAACCACTAGTTGAATAGCCCAAATGATGAAATAGAGAGGACCTAAAATGGAACCTTGAGGCACACCACTAGTATAACTAAAGAAGTTGAACAATTCTAATATTAGCATGCTAGGTTTTTTTTTGCTAATTTTGCTGGTATACACCTCAGTGTCAAATATTTTGTTCCATGACGAATAATACCTATTAGCATGCTAACGTTCCTATGCTAGCTTTTTTTTTTCTTTGCTAATTTTACAGGAATACACCAAAGTGCGGCCCCCGGGGGCCATTTGCAGCCTGCAGCTATTTTTTTAACAGCCTGCGGCACAATCGTTAGCATTCTAATCATAGCATGCTAGCTTTTTTTTGCTAATTTTGCAGGTATACACCTCAGTGTTAAATATTTTGTTCCACCTCTGTCTTATTTTGGTACTTGATGCATGCTAGTTTGGAAGGTAGAATTTTAAACACATTTTTCATGTGCACACCTCCGAATAGTATATTTTGGTACTCGACACATGTCACAGTTAGCATTTTTGCATGCTAACATTAGCATGCTATCTTTTGTTTATCTAATACAACAGTTATAGTGTCATATATTTTAACCTTAACTGTAAGCATGATATTGTTTACATAATGCTGTTTGCAAACAATCCTTTTCAGCTCATTTCGCAAACATTTTTGTTACTTGACACTATCTGGCCAGCGTGATAACTGTTAGCATTTTAATTCGGCTTTAGCTCTTTAGCATTCACATGAACTGTCGACCAAAATTGCATTTTGTAGTTCTTTGTAAAAAAATGTTTTATATATATATATATATATTGTACTGGTTTTGAAGGTGAAAACTACCAAAATGGGCCCAGCATCCTTTGATTTGTCAAGTCTGTGGCCCTCAATGGGCCCCCCTGCTAGGAGCACTGCAGTGTTTTTAGGAATTGGCCGCCAAAATGTTGCGTCACTAGTTTTTAACTGAACTCGGTGGCTGGTATGATGTCATACCCGCCAGTTGAATAGACCTGCCTTAAGACGGTGTGTAGCAGGGGTGTCCAAAGTGCGGCCCCCGGGGGCCATTTGCAGCCTGCAGCTATTTTCTTTAACAGCCTGCGGCACAATCGTTAGCATTCTAATCTTAGCATGCTAGCTTTTTTTGCTAATTTTGCAGGTATACACCTCAGTGTCAAATATTTTGTTCCACCTCAGATGCATACTAGTTTGTAAGGTAGCATTTTAAACACATTTTTCATGTGCACACCTCCGAATAGTATATTTTGGTACTCGACACATGTCACAGTTAGCATTTTTGCATGCTAACATTAGCATGCTATCTTTTGTTTATCTAATATAACAGGTATAGTGTCATATATTTTAACCTTAACTGTAAGCATGATATTGTTAACATAATGCTGTTAGCACACAATCCTTTTCAGCTCATTTCGCAAACATTTTTGTTACTTGACACTATCTGGCCAGCGTGATAACTGTTAGCATTTTAATTCGGCTTTAGCTCTTTAGCATTCACATGAACTGTCGACCAAAAATGCATTTTGTAGTTCTTCGTAAAAAATATTATATATATATATATTGTACTGGTTTTTAAGGTGAAAACTACCAAAATGGCCCCCGCATCCTTTGATTTGTCAAATCTGTGGCCCTCATTGGGCCCCCCTGCTAGGAGCACTGCAGTGTTTTTAGGAATTGGCCGCCAAAATGTTGCCTCACCAGTTTTTAACTGAACTCGGTGGCTGGTATGATGTCATCCCCGCCAGTTGAATAGACCTGCCTTAGACGATGTATAGCAGGGGTGTCCAAAGTGCGGCCCCCGGGGGCCCTTTGCAGCCTGCAGCTATTTTCTTTAACAGCCTGCGGCACAATCGTTAGCATTCTAATCTTAGCATGCTAGCTTTTTTTTTTTTACTAATTTTGCAGGTGTACACCTCAGTGTCAAATATTTTGTTCCACCTCAGATGCATACTAGTTTGTAAGGTAGCATTTTAAACACATTTTTCATGTGCACACCTCCGAATAGTATATTTTGGTACTTGACACATGTCACAGTTAGCATTTTTGCATGCTAACATTAGCATGCTATCTTTTGTTTGTCTAATATAACAGGTATAGTGTCATATATTTTAACCTTAACTGAAAGCATGATATTGTTAACATAATGATGTTAGCACACAATCCTTTTCAGCTCATTTTGCAAACATTTATGTTACTTGACACTATTTGGCCAGCGTGATAACTGTTAGCATTTTAATTCGGCTTTAGCTCTTTAGCATTCACATGAACTGTCGACCGAAAATGCATTTTGTAGTTCTTCGTAAAAAATATTATATATATATATTGTACTGGTTTTGAAGGTGAAAACTACCAAATTGGGCCCCGCATCCTTTGATTTGTCAAGTCTGTGGCCCTCAATGGGCCCCCCTGCTAGGAGCACTGCAGTGTTTTTAGGAAATGGTCGCCAAAATGTTGCCTCACTAGTTTTTAACTGAACTCGGTGGCTGGTATGATGTCATCCCTGCCAGTTGAATAGACCTGCCTTGGACGTTGTATAGCAGGGGTGTCCAAAGTGCGGCCCCTGGGGGCCATTTGCAGCCTGCAGCTATTTTCTTTAACAGCCTGCGGCACAATCGTTAGCATTCTAATCATAGCATGTTAGCTTTTTTTTGCTAATTTTGCAGGTGTACACCTCAGTGTCAAATATTTTGTTCCACCTCAGATGCATACTAGTTTGTAAGGTAGCATTTTAAACACATTTTTCATGTGCACACCTCCGAATAGTATATTTTGGTACTCGACACATGTCACAGTTAGCATTTTTGCATGCTAACATTAGCATGCTATCTTTTGTTTATCCAATATAACAGGTATAGTGTCATATATTTTAACCTTAACTGTAAGCATGATATTGTTAACATAATGCTGTTAGCACACAATCCTTTTCAGCTCATTTTGCAAACATTTTTGTTACTTGACACTATTTGGCCAGCGTGATAACTGTTAGCATTTTAATTCGGCTTTAGCTCTTTAGCATTCACATGAACTGTCGACCGAAATTGCATTTTGTAGTTCTTTGTAAAAAATATATATATATATATATATTGTACTGGTTTTGAAGGTGAAAACTACCAAAATGGCCCCCGCATCCTTTGATTTGTCAAATCTGTGGCCCTCAATGGGCCCCCCTGCTAGGAGCACTGCAGTGTTTTTAGGAATTGGCCGCCAAAATGTTGCGTCACTAGTTTTTAACTGAACTTGGTGGCTGGTATGATGTCATCCCCGCCAGTTGAATAGACCTGCCTTACACCGTAGGGGTGTCCAAAGTGCGGCCCCCGGGGGCCATTTGCAGCCTGCAGCTATTTTCTTTAACAGCCTGCGGCACAATCGTTAGCATTCTAATCTTAGCATGCTAGCTTTTTTTGCAAATTTTGCAGGTGTACACCTCAGTGTCAAATATTTTGTTCCACCTCAGTCTTATTTTGGTACTTGATGCATGCCGCCAAAATGTTGCCTCACTAGTTTTTAACTGAACTCGGTGGCTGGTATGATGTCATCCCCGCCAGTTGCCTTCGACGGCGTATCGTCCGTACTCAAACGTTGTGGCCCTCGAGTAGTTTAGCGTCACGGTGCAGTGGAATGGCAGCGCTCTGATGAATGAACGCGGTCACTATGCTGCAATTAGCGTTAAGTCCACCTACGCACCACCCTCCAAATGCCAAGTGCCAGGATCCAGGGGACATCTGGGAATGTCTTAAGAGGATTCCAAGGTGGCGGGGTGAAGGTCGGACGGCGTGCGTGGACAACGCGGTCTTGTCAGGTCTGCGATCTGTCAGCCGAGTGCTTACTTTCCTCCCCCCCCCACCCACCCTGGGGCCTGGCAGCGAGGCCCTGCCTCCACTGGAGCTCTCATCCACTCACGCGCCATGTCCTCATTCACCCTCTTGTCCCCGGCAGTGCACTCGGTTGCACACGGATTTATTTATTTATTTTCCTCCTTGCCAGGGGGAGCGTGGCGGGAATAGATTGTTTACGTGTGTGTGTGTCACGCTGCTTATCATTTAGAGTGACATGTCCAGTCCCGGATTATGCAGATGGTGTCAAATATCCGCCGGAGGTGATGGTACAAGTCCGCTTTTTGTTAGCGTCAAACAACGGGTTTAAACGGAGCCAGGAGAGCGAAAAGTGATGCTGCAGTGGCATCTGGTGGAAGGTGGCGGTATTGCAACGACTTGCTGCAATGTACACTGCAAAAAACTGAAATCTAAGATGAAATATCTCAAATAAGGGTGATATTTGCCTTTTTTCTGTCTGATAAGGTAATTCTTCTCACTAAGCAGATTTTATGTTAGAGTGTTTTACTTGTTTTAAGTGTTTTGGTCCTAAATGATCTCAGTAAGATATTACAGCTTTGATGACCTATATTGAGTGCTTGAAACTAGAATATCAACTGTTGCAAAGCTGTGTCATCAACATTCACGAGTAGGGATGTCCGATAATATCGGCAGGCCGATAAATGCGTTAAAATGTAATATCATAAATTATCGGTATCGTTTTTTTTTTTTTATCGGTATCATTTTTTTATTTTTTATTTTTTATTTGTTTTATTAAATCAACAAAAAAAACACAAGATACACTTACAATTAGTGCACCAACCCAAAAAACCTCTCTCCCCCACAAAAGTGTTGTTTCTTTCTGTTATTAATATTGTGGTTCCTACATTATATATCAATATATATCAATACAGTCTGCAAGGGATACAGTCCGTAAGCACTAGAGATGCGCGGTTTGCGGACACAACCGCGGAGTCCGCGGATTATCCGCGGGTCGGGCGGTTGAAATAAAAAAAAAATTAGATTTTATCCGCGGGTCGGGTCGGGCGGTTGAAATAAAAAAAATTAGATTTTAAATAGATTCAGGCGGGTGGCAGTTAAACCAATTCGGAAATATATATACATAGTTAAATGTATATATATGGTCCATGCTTTCCATCTGTTGAAAAGCTCTATAGAGATGATGATTTCATTTTCCAACATGATCTGGGCCCTTCCCACAATGCCAAAACCACCAGTAACTGGTGTACTGACCATGGTATCACTGTCCTCGATTGGCCTGCCAACTCCCCTGACCTGAACCCCATAGAGAATGTGTGGGGTATTGTGAAGAAGAAGCTGAAAGACACCAGACCCAATAATGCAAATGAGCTAAAGGCCGCTATTGAAGCATCCTGGGCATCCATAACACCTCAGCAATGCCACAGGCTGACTGCCTCCATGCAGTAATCCGTGCAAAAGGATTCCCAACCAAGTACTGAGTGCATTAATTGACATTTTCAAATGTTTGATTTTGTTTTGCTGTTATAAATCTTTTTTTTTTTACTTGGTCTGAGGAAATATTCTAATTTTTTTGAGATGGGATTTTTGAGTTTTCTTAAGCTGTATGCCATAATCAGCAATATTAAAATAATAAAAAGCTTGCAATATTTCAGTTGGTGTGTAATGAATCCAGAATGTATGTTTTTTTTAATTGCATTACAGAAAATAAAGAACTTTATCACAATATTCTAATTTTCTGAGACAGTCCTGTATATGCGTGACAAGGCGGTCAGCAAGCCAAGGCCGGGACTCGGTGAAAACTTGATACTTGAACTTGCTTTATAAATAATATATATATTTAAATAAAACATTTTTTCTCCTCTGTTGACAGCAGTGTTGGCACTAGGAATTTTCAAAATGGGTTCCCACTTTTTTGCAAGCGTTTTGAAAACAAATGATAAATGTGAATCCTCGACTGCGGATGTTGTGGATCGGTGGAGGGAATACTTCGAAGACCTCCTCAATCCCACCAACACGTCTTCTTATGAGGAAGCAGTGCCTGGGGAGTCTGTGGTGGGCTCTCCTATTTCTGGGGCTGAGGTTGCTGAGGTAGTTAAAAAGCTCCTCGGTGGCAAGGCCCCAGGTGTAGATGAGATCCGCCCGGAGTTCCTTAAGGCTCTGGATGTTGTGGGGCTGTCTTGGTTGACAAGACTCTGCAGCATCGTGTGGACATCGGGGGCGGTACCTCTGGATTGGCAGACCGGGGTGGTGGTTCTTCTCTTTAAGAAGGGGAACCGGAGGGTGTGTTCTAACTATCGTGGGATCACACTCTTCAGCCTTCCCGGTAAGGTCTATTCAGGTGTACTTGAGAGGAGGCTACGCCGGATAGTCGAACCTCGGATTCAGGAGGAACAGTGTGGTTTTCGTCCTGGTCGTGGAACTGTGGACCAGCTCTATACTCTCGGCAGGGTCCTTGAGGGTGCATGGGAGTTTGCCCAACCAGTCCTACATGTGTTTTGTGGACTTGGAGAAGGCATTCGACCGTGTCCCTCGGGAAGTCCTGTGGGGAGTGCTCAGAAAGTATGGGGTATCGGACTGTCTGATTGTGGCGGTCCGCTCCCTGTATGATCAGTGCCAGAGCTTGGTCCGCATTGCCGGCAGTAAGTCGGACACGTTTCCAGTGAGGGTTGGACTCCGCCAAGGCTGCCCTTTGTCACCGATTCTGTTCATAACTTTTATGGACAGAATTTCTAGGCGCAGTCAAGGCGTTGAGGGGATCTGGTTTGGTGGCTGCAGGATTAGGTCTCTGCTTTGTGCAGATGATGTGGTCCTGATGGCTTCATCTGGCCAGGATCTTCAGCTCTCACTGGATCGGTTCGCAGCCGAGTGTGAAGCGACTGGGATGAGAATCAGCACCTCCAAGTCCGAGTCCATGGTTCTCGCCCGGAAAAGGGTGGAGTGCCATCTCTGGGTTGGGGAGGAGATCTTGCCCCAAGTGGAGGAGTTCAAGTACCTCGGAGTCTTGTTCACGAGTGAGGGAAGAGTGGATCGTGAGATCGACAGGCGGATCGGTGCGGCGTCTTCAGTAATGCGGACGCTGTATCGATCCGTTGTGGTGAAGAAGGAGCTGAGCCGGAAGGCAAAGCTCTCAATTTACCGGTCGATCTACGTTCCCATCCTCACCTATGGTCATGAGCTTTGGGTTATGACCGAAAGGACAAGATCACGGGTACAAGCGGCCGAAATGAGTTTCCTCCGCCGGGTGGCGGGGCTCTCCCTTAGAGATAGGGTGAGAAGCTCTGCCATCCGGGGGGAGCTCAAAGTAAAGCCGCTGCTCCTCCACATGGAGAGGAGCCAGATGAGGTGGTTCGGGCATCTGGTCAGGATGCCACCCGAACGCCTCCCTAGGGAGGTGTTTAGGGCACGTCCGACCGGTAGGAGGCCGCGGGGAAGACCCAGGACACGTTGGGAAGACTTTGTCTCCCGGCTGGCCTGGGAACGCCTCGGGGTCCCACAGGAAGAGCTGGACGAAGTGGCTGGGGAGAGGGAAGTCTGGGCTTCCCTGCTTAGGCTGCTGCCCCCGCGACCCGACCTCGGATAAGCGGAAGAAGATGGATGGATGGATGGATGGATGGATGGATGGAAATGTGTGCATTATCCTGTAATATCTCACATTCTATATTGTGTTTTGGAAAAAGGTTGTCATAAATATTATTTAATTAATTAAGAAATAAAAATAAAACAAATTTGTATACATATGTAAATGTATTCAGTTATAATTCATTCACTTTCTTCTTTCCTTCATGGATCTAAACTTCTCGCTGCTGGTTATTTTTTCTATATTTTTATTTAATAAGTTGTAGGTGTATTTATTTCAGTATAAAAGTGTAAAAAGTGTTTTGCTTGGGTCGTGAAATGATGATAATGGTGTGCCAGGGCATACATACATTTTATATTTAACGCTTAATCTCTGGAGCCTATCCCTCATTTCAAAATGTATTACTTTTTTTTTATGTTGTTTTTTTGTTTGGTTGTTTCCCGCCCTTTTTTTTGTCAAACAAAACTATGCACAAAATATGCAAAATCTTCCACCGAAAATATTTTTCAAAGTGGAATATTTGATGTGAAGTAATGGGAACCTTGGATAGGTCAATAATTCATAATAACATTGATTTTGATTCAATATTATGTTTTGAGTAATAACAGTTTGAAAGGAGAAAAAAAAAAACAGCTTTGTTTTATTAGTCAACGTTGCAACTTTTTCTAAATTACATTTCACCTTTATTTTTATTTTTATTTTTATTTTCATTTTATTTTTATTGACATCCAGCATCAGACATTCCTATCCATTACATCATATTCACATCAATCATATATCTATTGTCTGCCCTAAATGTCAGGATATTTTTGTTTATATCCCACCCATACCCCAAAAAAAAGAAAGAGACAACAAAAAAACGAAGTAATATCTACAAATACATCAATTAAATAAACAAAGCGGGGGGAAAAAAATAAATAAAAAATAAATAAAAAAAATAAGAGAAATAAATAATAATACATAAAATATAAACGGATACCCACATATATATATATATACATATATACCCACAAATACATATATATATCTGCCCTAAATGTCAGGATATTTTTGTTTATATCCCACCCATACCCCCAAAAAAAGAAAGAAACAACAAAAAAACGAAGTAATATCTACAAATACATCAATTAAATAAACAAAGCGGGGGAAAAAAATAAAAATAAATAAAAAATAAAAAAATAAAAAAATAAGAGAAATAAATAATAATACATAAAATATAAACAGATACCCACATATATATATATATATACATATATACCCACAAATACATATATATATCTGCCCTAAATGTCAGGATATTTTTGTTTATATCCCACCCATACCCCCAAAAAAAGAAAGAAACAACAAAAAAACGAAGTAATATCTACAAATACATCAATTAATAAATAAACAAAGCGGGGGGAAAAAAAATAAAAAATAAATAAAAAATAAAAAAATAAAAAAATAAGAGAAATAAATAATAATACATAAAATATAAACAGATACCCACATATATATATATATATACATATATACCCACAAATACATATATATATCTGCCCTAAATGTCAGGATATTTTTGCTTATATCCCACCCATACCCCAAAAAAAAGAAAGAAACAACAAAAAAACGAAGTAATATCTACAAATACATCAATTAAATAAACAAAGAGGGGAAAAAATAAATAAATAAATAAATAAATAAAAAATAAATAAATAAGAGAAATAAATAATAATACATAAAATATAAACAGATACCACATATATATATATATATATACATATATACCCACAAATACGTATATATATATATAAATATATAAATACATATATATACATACCTACATATACACTTGTAGGGAGTAAGTGTACATTTCACCTTTAAGCTTTTTTATTTCACTTTTGTTATGTTTTTGTTTATTTCGAAAGTATTTTTAGAATGTGCCGTGGGCCTTTTTAAACATTAGCTGTGGGCAGCAAATGGCCTCCGGGGCACACTTTTGACACCCCTGCTATAGATAATAAAAAATTAAATCTGATAAATCTATGGATAAAAAGCCAAGCCTGGCGACGCATGCGCGTTTATCATAACTCTATCTCTCTCTCTGTCTCTGTCTCTGCCCCTCCCTCACCAATGCTGCTGTTTGTTTTGTTTTTAACCCCTTCTTAACCCTGAACGTACATTGAAAACACACGCAGCCCTAACTCAAAATGCCGGACATTTGAGGCATTTAAGAAGCTCCGCTCATACATGTCCGGGGAAAAGAGGACGTGTGGTCAGTCCACTGCAACGGAGCCTGGCAACACCACTATTAAAAGTTTGAAATACTTTCTATTCTGGATTTGATATCACATGATGCTCCTCCTATTTTAACACCTGAATATCGCATCCCGTGATCCTTACTGTAACCCGCAGCGTTAAAATCCACTTTTACACATTATTCCGACCGGTTAGGATATGACGAACGCATTGTCGCCAAGCCGTGCCCCCCAACGTCATGCCAACGCTGGCCAGCGGCCAAAGTCTGGGCCCCCGGTGCCAGCGTGGGATCGGCGCCCGCTTACAAAAGGTCGCCATACCCCAGATTGGATCAAGTGACTCGGGCTGAGCAGCTTTGCCACCCGGGGTGTCAAGTATCAATGACGCTGGTGGAGCACCATGAAGTTGCTGAGAGGTGACAACAGTTTTCATTTTGAGGGGTTAGGATGTGGTATTATTTTGACAACAGTTAGAGATGCTACCTCAGTAGAAGCATTTAAGTCCCATCTCAAAACTCATTTGTATACTCTAGCCTTTGAATAGGCCCCTCTTTTTTTTTTTTTTTTTTTTTTAGACCAGTTGATCTGCCGTTTCTTTTCTTTTCTCCTCTGCTCCCCCTACCCCTTGTAGAAGGGGAGACACACAGGTCCGGTGGCCATGGATGAAGTGCTGGCTGTCCGGGGTCGGGACCCGGGGTGGACCGCTCGCCTGTATATCGGCTGGGAACATCTCTGCACTGCTGACCCGTCTCCGCTCGGGATGGTTTCCTGCTGACCCCACTATGGACTGGACTCTTACTATTATGTTGGATCCACTATGGACTGTACTCTCACAATATTATGTCAGACCCACTCGACATCCATTGCATTCGGTCTCCCCTAGAGGGGGGGGGGTTACCCACATATGCGGTCCTCTCCAAGGTTTCTCATAGTCATTCACATCGACGTCCCACTGGGGTGAGTTTTTCCTTGCCCTTATGTGGGCTCTGTACCGAGGATGTCGTTGTGGCTTGTGCAGCCCTTTGAGACACTTGTGATTTAGGGCTATATAAATAAACATTGATTGATTGATTGATATGAAGCTTACACTTGTAAAATTAGCTGAAAAAGTTAGCATGCTAACAGTTAGATTGTGTCAGGTACCAAGTCATATGACTATGAAGCGTACACTTGTAAAATTAGGCAACATTTTTTTAGCACGCTAACAGTTAGCATGTATCAAGTATAAAGTTGTGTGACTGAGACGACTGGCTGTAAAATTGGCTTAAAACGTTAGCATGCTAATCAGGCCCGGCCCTAACCAATCTGGCGCCCTAGGCAAGATTTTAGGGGGCCCCCCCCCCCACATCGGCAGTGAAGTGTATATACTCACAAGAAACCGAATAGCTTTGTCTTTGACCTTTTTTTTTTTACTTACAACTATACCTAATATATAAAGGGGTGGAAAAGTGACTATTACCTGCAGGGCAAACATTAGCTAACCAGAAGGCAATAACAATGTAAACAAAAAACACCTGCTTAAAAGATCTAATACAAATGTCCCTGAGGAATGTAAGGTGGGAGTACTGTAATTACCTAACGTTACATTATTATTTTCCATAACAATTTAGCCCCCTCCACAATATTAACCCGACGTTAAAACAGAACTAGCTATTTATTGATTAGCAATTGCCGAATCATGTAACATTAGCTTAATGCTAAAAAGCCAGGTTACTATCACATTCTGTAACAGACAAATAATTTCATGTAGGCTAACGTTACCTACCTGCTACCTCTGTCTTTTCTCGTTTCTCCTCCTCTTCTTTTCTCTTTTTTCTTCCCTGGGCACCTGACAGTTTTGGCCGTTTTGACATCTTGTGTTGATTTTTTGATGTGGTGACGTCCAAAAAGAGTCATGATACGGGAAGGGAGGGGGCGCACCGTGCGGGGGGCGTAATGTTGTAACAAATAATATTTCTATTAAATAGGCTTTACTTTGCATTTTAATTAACGTGGGATTATTTTGTGTATTTAGAAATAATAGTACCAACTTTTTTTTCTCTTTTTTTTTTTTCTCCAACATTTGTGGCACTGGCGTGGCGCCCCCTGATGGACGGCGCCCTTAGCATTTGCCTATACGGCCTATGCCACGGGCCGGCCCTGATGCTAATGTTACTATGCCACAAAGTTAACATAAGCATGCTAACAGTTTCCTTGTGTCAAGTACCGAGTTATGACTAAGGTGTTTGGCTGTAAAATTGGCTAAAAAAAATTAGCGTGCTCGAATGATAATGTTAGCATGCTAACAGTTAATGTGTCAAGTACCAAGTTATATGAGTTTAAGGCATTCCGCTGCAAAACTGGCTGAAAGTTAGCACACTAATGTTAACATGCTAGTGTGCTAACAGTTAACGTTGTGTCAAGTTATAAGAGTCTGAGGCGTTTGGCTGCAAAATTGGCTAAAAAGTTAGCACGCTAATTTTAGTAATGCTTCCTGAGGCGGAGCCAATCAATGGCCACGATACTGAACAGCAGACTCTCTTTGTTTTGGTCTCGTCCAGTGACCAATACCAGAGGTGGGACCAAGTCATTGTTTTGCAAGTCACAAGTAAGTCTCAAGTCTTTTTACATTTTGTCAAGTCGAGTCTAAAGTCATCAAATTCATGACTCGAGTCTGACTCGAGTCCAAGTCATGTGACTCGAGTCCACACCTCTGCTATTGTCGCATTGTAAAGGCTGGTCTCCTAAAGCTTTAGTAAAACTTGGGCCAAGTACTATTCTGTCTCGGTGGTCCTTTTTACTCAACATATATGTCATATAAAAGAACTTGGGAGTGACCAGTGTGTTTTATTCCGAGAGGAAGACTGGTCACGTGCAACAATATACATGTACATCTATACATATATATAATTGGATTTAGTTTAGTTCACTTATATGAAATGTTTGACTTGATTATTTTAAATCAGAATAACACTTTTGGATTTGATGATTGCGATGAATCACACTTTTGGATTTTGAATTATCACAATCAATCTCAATTACTCGCTCGCATATTTTAAATTAACTTTTTTTTTAAAAACCAATATTTTGACACAAATGCAATATTATTGTGACACACAAGAACATTTAAAAAAAATATTTTACTTGAATGTACGTCATTTTATTTTAATGACCGTACATATTTGCATTGGAATATGCATTGATCTCATTACTGACTGTAGAGCAGGGTTGCTCACACTTTTTCTGCAGGCGAGCTACTTTTCAATTGATCAAGTCGTGGGGATCTACCTCATTCATATATATCATTTATATTTACTTATTTATGAAATATATGTTTTTGTTAACAAGTTAAAGGTGTTTAATGATAATGCAAGCATGTTTAACACATATAGTTAATATTGTTAAAAAATTAAAGGTGTTTAATGATAATACAAGTATGTTTACTACACATAGTTAATATTGTTAATAAGTAAAAGGTGTTTAAAGATAATGCAAGCATGTTTAACACATATAGTTAATATTGTTAAAAAATTAAAGGTGTTTAATTATAATACAAGCATGTTTAATACACATAGTTAATATTGTTAACAAGTTAAAGGTGTTTAAAGATAATGCAAGCATGTTTAACACATATAGTTAATATTGTTAAAAAATTAAAGGTGTTTAATTATAATACAAGCATGTTTAATACATATAGTTAATATTGTTAACAAGTTAAAGGTGTTTAAAGATAATGCAAGCATGTTTAACACATAGTTAATATTGTTAAAAAATTAAAGGTGTTTAATGATAATACAAGAATGTTTAACACATATAGTTAATACTGTTAACAAGTTAAAGGTGTTTAAAGATAATACAAGCATGTTTAATACATATAGTTAATATTGTTAATAAGTAGGTGTTTAAAGATAATACAAGCATGTTTAACACATATAGATTCCTTTCTTTCATGAAGACAAGAATATAAGTTGGTGTATTACCTGATTCTGATGACTTGCATTGATTGGAATCAGACAGTGGTGATGATAATGTCCGCATTTTCGAATGGAGGAGAAAAAAAGTCCTCCTTTCTGTCCAATACCACATGATAGTGGTTGGTTTTTGGCATCTTATTTGTCCAGCTTCCGTACTCCTTTGTATACACGTTACAAGAAATACATTGGCGGCAAACTCCCCGCTTGCTAGCTTGTGCACGCCAGCTTTCTGAGACTCTTATTTTGGTAGCGCAACTGTGCAACTGTGCAGTCGGTCTTTGGAGTTTTGACGACAGGTACGGCGCCAGAGTCTGTTGAAATAAAGTGTTTCTCGCCTTCCAGTCGGTAATTTTAATGAGCTGGCAGCAGCCAGCGTCATCTCAGAAGACCCTCGGGTGCCGTGAATGTCAATCAAGTGACGAAAGTGACGTCATAGTGAAGATTTATGATCGCTCATTTTTAGGACTATTTTTTTAATGCCTGGCTGGTGATCGACTGACACACCCTCCGAGATCGACCGGCAGCTCGCGATCGACGTAATGAGCACCCCTGCTGTATAGCAACCTGCACAGTTTTCCAGGTAAAAATAAAATTGCGCGATTAATCTGTTTATAGTTTCTACACAATTACTGCAACCATTTTTTTGTGATTAAATCGCATACAATTTTGAGACCTATTTTGGGTAAAGCCCCAATTGGAGATGCAGGTTTTGTTTTTACTGGTCGGCATAATTAGCACATACCTGCCAACTTTTGAAATCAGAAAAACCAAGTAGCCAGGGTCCAGGGGCCGCAGGTCCAGGACAAAGTCCTGGTGGGGGGTTCAGGGGGGCAAAAACCCCTCGACGCAAAATGATTATTAGCATTCAGACCGGTTAAAATGTTGCTAAAACCATCACTTTTCTATCAGTCACAGTGACTTTTCAAAACAAAAATATAACAGCAAAAATCATATGGGTTGATTGACATGTTTATTCTGTAAGATAACTTCAATAGTTTGAAATGATTTTGACAGTTAATGCCAGTTATCCTATCAACCTTTCACAAGACTTCAATTTGTTAATTGAAAGTATAAACAGTATAAACACTTTTTACAGTAAACAAATGGTAAAACAGTACTAAACAATTCCATTTAAAAAAAAATTGGTGTCATTATTAACTTTCTGTCCAAGCTTGTATAATCTACTGCCTTGTTCAATTGTAAAAAATATTCTGTGCCTAAAATTCACATTTCTATCACAATGATCATACTGTAAACATGGTAAGCTAACTTCATTAAAATTAATAGTCCTGTCAATAGCATGGAATTACAATTCAAATGTAGTTTTTTTGTAAGCCTTTCAAAAGAATTCAAAATATGAAAAATGAATGAAAATTAATTGAAGCCATCAGACACTTGAAAAGTGGCACATCACATCTCTAATGTAATCATTTGAACTTTTCAACAGAAATAGCACTGCAAAAATATTAAGGACATACTTCTGTATTTTGGTAGTTATGCTGTCAACATTTAACAAGATTTCTTCAACTTGGACTTGAAAGCATAAATAGTATAAACACTTTTAACAGTATAACAGTACTAAACAATTCCAATAGATAACATTGGTGTCATTACCTTTTTGTGGCTAAAATCCGAAAAACGTTGAAAGTTTTCCACTTGTATCGCTAGCAACGGCATTAGACTTGTGTTTTTTTGTCCCAACGTGGTCTTTTACATCGCTAATTCCTCCGTGTCCGATCGAAAAATCTTGTCTGCACAAGGTGCAATTTGCGTAGTTTTCACCCTTTTTTGGAACGGATAATTATTCCCGGATAGGCTTTTGAATATTCTTCACGGAATGACTGCAGTTTTCTTTTCGGTTTAAGACTCGTTTGCGATTTTTCTCCGGCTGATTCCATGATCGTTCGCTCGTTTGGAAACAATGGCCTCGTGCTTGGCAGCGGTGCTATAAATAGCCTCGCGCATGGCATTCGGAATGGCTCGATAGGAAGTTACGGGAAGCAGTGTCGATTGTCATTGTTGTTACGCGATTTCGTGAATAAAACTTTAAAAAAAAAATTTTTTTTTAATTAATGAAAAAACTTATTTTTTATCACTGCAACCGTAACCCGGAATAGGTCGGACCGACCCCAGAATGTGAGACTTGGCCCGCACCTCTCATCCTCCCGCACGCTGAGCATCGGCTCCCCACAGGGCTGTGTGCTGAGCCCCCTCCTCTACTGCCTCTACACCCATGACTGCAGTCCGGCCCACAGTGACAACCTTACCGTCAAGTTCGCCGACGATACCACAGTGGTCGGGCTCATCTCCAGGGGTGACGAGGCTGCCTACAGAGAGGAGGTCCTGAAGCTGACGGCCTGGTCTTCGGAGAACAACCTCGCTCGCAACACCAGCAAGACCAGAGAGATCATCGTCGACTTCAGGAGGAGCAGCACCGACCCTGCCCCCCTCTACATCAACGGCGAGCGTGTAGAGAGGGTCCACACCTTCAGGTACCTTGGAGTCCACATCTCTAATGACTTCTCCTGGACAGTCAACACCACATCAATCATCAAGAAGGCTCAGCAGCGGCTACACTTCCTTAGAGTCCTCGGGAAGTACAACCTGAAGCCTGACCTGCTGCTGACCTTCTACCGCTCGTCCATCGAGTGCCTGCTGACCTACTGTATTACGGTATGGTACGGCAGCTGCACTGCAGCAGACAGGGAGAGGCTGCAAAGAGTGGTCAAGACGGCTCAGAAGATCATCGGCCGCCCTCTCCCCTCTCTTGACGGACATCTACACCTCCCGCTGCCTCAACAGAGCCAGTGCCATCATCAAGGACAGCACCCACCCTGGCTCTGACCTGTTCCACCTGCTGCCCTCTGGGAAGCGCTACAGGTGCATTAAAACCAAAACAAACAGGCTAAAGAACAGCTTCTTCCCCAGGGCCATAACCATCCTGAACGGACTGCCCCATTGTCCCTCATAACTGCCTTCTCTTCGGTGCAATAACCCATTCCACCAACCACCCTGTTTTTGTTTTGTTTTTTCATGTATATATTCATTTCACACCATATTCATTGCACTTCTACATTTTTTAAATTTGTATATATTTGCACATTGTTTTTCTAGCATGCACACATCGCACTGTATGGAATGGCCTCAATCTCGTTACCTTGCGTAATGACAATAAAGCTGATTCTGATTCTGAGGTTGATGAAAACCGTACTAATTACGGGAAAACCGTAGTAGTTGGCAGGTATGTTAGCATTTGGAGAAACATTTTTTCGAGCATAGGCCATTTGATCACAAAACATTGCTGCTTCTCCCATGAGAAAAAACACAAGTGTCCACCGTGTGAATTTGACTTAATTCCAGTTCCAGTGGACAGGCACTTAAAACGGGAACGATGAATGACTCCACAGAGAGGCCGAGGTTCACGGGAGTTGATTCATGTGAAGCAACAAGATGTTCCCTTCCTTCTTGTTGCTTAGGAAACTTTATTGTGGGCTCGATCAGCATTCAAAAAGGCAAAAAGTATGGTGACCAATCATTTATTTTATTCAAGAAAAGCCAAACAGTGCACTACTTGATAGGTAGGAAAGACAAAAATAGTTATAAAAATGTGTCATTGCACCTACTTCCCTATGAAGACATCTTGGTTTAGCTACTATTTCACCCTCTCTAACAACCTTTTTGTCGCCTCTTCAGGCCCTTTCCACTTATAAAACCACCACACTAGTGAGAACGTGTAAAGCACGAAGAATGCTGGGAAATCATAGAAGGAAACAATGACAACGAATCCGGCGACCAGCAGGCTGCAGGTGGTGAACTGTGTGATGTGACTTAGGATGTACAACATGCTCCACCACACAAAACCGTTGGACTTCTTGGACGGATGCTTGATGTCCGGAGCAGGCGAGGCAGGATCTGAATGCTCGCTACCTCCTGGTCCTTCAAGTGCACCATTATCTCCCTCGGGCTCTCCATCTCCGTCCGATCTGGACTCGATCACTTCAAGCGCTTCGGTAAACGCCGTCAAACTCTGCTCCTTTTCTCCCGGAGGGTCCTCCAAAGCTGAGGATGCGTCGGGTTTTGCTGGGATTCCGTCCAGTTGGTCGCAGAGCTCTGGGCCTTTTTGACCCTCCTCAGACCTCCCTTTGTGGCTATCCGTGGGGAAATGTCTAAAAGTCTTTATTTCAAGTCGCCTCTCGACACGAGCCTCCGGATTGTCTGGAAGTACCTGCAAGCTTGTGCCATTTGAGACAATGACAATTTCCTCGTTTTTCTTCTCAGCCTCTCCAACTTCCTCAACAACTTCCCTGAATGACGTCTCTACTTCGGTCTCAGTTCTTTGGTTTGGGTCGCATTCACCGCGGCGTTCATTTACATCCAGTGGGCTTTCATTGCTCCCAGGCTTGAGGATTTTGTCATAGGTCATTGAGACTCCTCGCCCCTCTTCTCTGACGGTCTCAGAAAATGCCGGCGTCTGACCTGTGTCTCCCCAACCCTGAATCGGCCTTTCTCCCAGTGAGATCCGAGTCCCCAGTGTCATTGCAGTCAACTCCTTCGGGCTTTCATCTCTCTCTGTTACCCATTCTCCTGGTGTGTCAACAGATCCCTCGGACACGGGCGGCGTCCGCAACAACTGTGCGGCGGCTCTGTTGTCACCTCTCGAGGAAACGCGATCCGGCGACTGCGCCTGACTCGCAGCTCGGGTGGCATTCTCTCCCAGTGAGATCCGAGTCCCCGTTGTCATTGCAGTCAACTCCTTCGGGCTTTCATCTCTCTCTGTTACCCGTTCTCCTGGTGTGTCAACAGATCCCCCGGACACGGGCGGCGTCCGCAACAACTCTGCGGCGACTCTGTTGTCACCTCTCGAGGAAACGCGATCCGGCGACTGCGCCTGACTCGTAGCTCGGGTGGCATTCTCTCCCAGTGAGATCCGAGTCCCCGTTGTCATTGCAGTCAACTCCTTCGGGCTTTCATTTCTCTCTGTTACCCGTTCTTCTGGTGTGTCAACAGATCCCTCGGACACGGGCGGCGTCCGCAACAACTCTGCGGCGACTCTGTCGTCACCTCTCGAGGAAACGCGATCCGGCGACTGCGCCTGACTCGCAGCTCGGGTGGCATTCTGGACGTGCTCCTTGCTTTTAGTCGCAGCAGGAACCAGAGCGGCGGTCTGCAGCCATTCCGACTGGGGGACAGTCAAGTCGCCCTGGCAGCCAGGCCCGTTAATAAAAGCCTGCCATACGTCACACACGGAGGTGTCGTTATCAGCAGCGGGACCTTGCCCGTTGAGAAAAGACCCCCAGATATCGTTCCCCGGCCCGGCAGCTTTCACACTTTCTTCTTTCGACAAGGTCACTTTGGCTCTTCCGTTCCAGATATCGTCCATTAAAGTATTATCGTTGTCCCAGTCCAGCGTGATCAGAGGAATTTGGTGGTAGGTGAGGACGTGGGGTAACTTGTTGGATTGTTTCTGAGAGTTGGCCTCGGCCGCCGTGCAATCACGTTGCCCCCACGTATGGGAGAGTATGTCTTTGACGTGCGCCAGACGCACGGCTCTATGTCGGCTTTTTATGCTCGCCACCTGTCGAAGAGGCCACAGGGTCAGAGGTCGGGTAAAGTATTCATGCTGAAGTCATAGCAAGCGTTCAACACGGGCATGATTTGTTGCTTGTTCATTTTTGCCACTAAACCTTTGTTTATATTCTGTTTGTTTATAAGACCGAGCCTTTCTTTCAAGACCTGTTCCTGGGCTTTCTCGGATTATCATGACATGAAGGGCCAGATGACAGGACTGGAAGTTCCCCACCCGTACTAGACATCAAAGTCCTATCAAATCTCTAACAGATGGGGACCTCGTTTTTTCCATTAACAACCAAAGAAAATAATGCAAATCCAACTAGAACCGCACTCTGGCCCTATCGCTCAATATTGAATAATTATTTCAAACAAAAATCCTGAACCCAGACGGGTGATCCAGGTCGGCCCTAAAATGTAATAACTTGTTTCTTATCCCATTTCTGACTTTTTCTGGAAGTTTCAACGAAATCTACCCATGATGCCTAAAGTGGAATGAAACGAACAGGCCAAAAGTTTGGACACACCTTCTCATTCAATGGGTTTTCTTTATTTTCATGACTATTTACATTGTAGATTGTCACTGAAGGCATCAAAACTATGAATGAACACATGTGGAGTTATGTACCGTATTTTTCGGACTATAAGTCGCAGTTTTTTTTCATAGTTTGGCCGGGGCTCCAGTGCGACTTATATATGTTGTTTTCCTTCTTTATTATGCATTTTTGGCAGGTGCGACTTATACTCCGGTGCGACTTATATGTTTTTTTTCCTTCTTTATTATGCATTTTTGGCAGGTTTCGACTTATACTCCAGTGCGACTTATACTCCGAAAAATACGGTACTTAACAAAAAAAGGTGTTGTTATGTTATGTACCGTATTTTTCGGACTATAAGTCGCAGTTTTTTTCATAGTTTGGCCGGGCTCCAGTGCGACTTATATATGTTGTTTTCCTTCTTTATTATGCATTTTTGGCAGGTGCGACTTATACTCCGGTGCGACTTATATATGTTGTTTTCCTTCTTTATTATGCATTTTTGGCAGGTACGACTTATACTCCAGTGGGACTTATATGTTTTTTTTTCCTTCTTTATTATGCATTTTTGGCAGGTGCGACTTATACTCCAGTGCAACTTATATATGTTGTTTTCCTTCTTTATTATGCATTTTTGGCAGGTGCGACTTATACTTCAGTGCGACTTATATATATGTTGTTTTCCTTCTTTATTATGCATTTTTGGCAGGTGCGACTTATACTTCAGTGCGACTTATATATATGTTTTTTTCCTTCTTTATTATGCATTTTTGGCAGGTGCGACTTATACTGCGGTGCGACTTATATATGTTGTTTTCCTTCTTTATTATGCATTTTTGGCAGGTGCGACTTATACTCCAGTGCGACTTATATGTTTTTTTCCCCTTCTTTATTATGCATTTTTGGCAGGTGCGACTTATACTCCGGTGCGACTTATACTCCGAAAAATACGGTACTTAACAAAAAAAGGTGTTATGTTATGTTATACTCCGGTGCGACTTATATGTTTTTTTCTTTCTTTATTATGCATTTTTGGCAGGTGCGACTTATACTTCAGTGCGACTTATATATATGTTTTTTTCCTTCTTTATTATGCATTTTTGGCAGGTGCGACTTATACTCCGGTGCGACTTATATATGTTGTTTTCCTTCTTTATTATGCATTTTTGACAGGTGCGACTTATACTCCAGTGGGACTTATGTTTTTTTTCCCTTCTTTATTATGCATTTTTGGCAGGTGCGACTTATATATGTTTTTTTTCCTTCTTTATTATGCATTTTTGGCAGGTGCGACTTATACTCCGGTGCGACTTATACTCCGAAAAATACGGTACTTAACAAAAAAAGGTGTTATGTTATGTTATGTACCGTATTTTTCGGACTATAAGTCGCAGTTTTTTTCATAGTTTGGCCGGGCTCCAGTGCGACTTATATATGTTTTTTTCCTTCTTTATTATGTATTTTTGGCAGGTGCGACTTATACTCCGGTGCGACTTATATATGTTTTTTTCCTTCTATATTATGCATTTTTGGCAGGTGCGACTTATACTCCGGTGCGACTTATATGTTTTTTTTCCTTCTTTATTATGCATTTTTGGCAGGTTTCGACTTATACTCCAGTGCGACTTATACTCCGAAAAATACGGTACTTAACAAAAAAAGGTGTTGTTATGTTATGTACCGTATTTTTCGGACTATAAGTCGCAGTTTTTTTCATAGTTTGGCCGGGCTCCAGTGCGACTTATATATGTTGTTTTCCTTCTTTATTATGCATTTTTGGCAGGTGCGACTTATACTCCGGTGCGACTTATATATGTTTGTTTCCTTCTTTATTATGCATTTTTGGCAGGTGCGACTTATACTCCAGTGGGACTTATGTTTTTTTTTCCTTCTTTATTATGCATTTTTGGCAGGTGCGCCTTATACTACGGTGCGACTTATACTCCGAAAAATACGGTACTTAACAAAAAAAAGGTGTTATGTTATGTTATGTACCGTATTTTTCGGACTATAAGTCGCAGTTTTTTTCATAGTTTGGCCGGGCTCCAGTGCGACTTATATATGTTTTTTTCCTTCTTTATTATGTATTTTTGGCAGGTGCGACTTATACTCCGGTGCGACTTATATATGTTTTTTCCCTTCTATATTATGCATTTTTGGCAGGTGCGACTTATACTCCGGTGCGACTTATGTTTTTTTTCCTTCTTTATTATGCATTTTTGGCAGGTTTCGACTTATACTCCAGTGCGACTTATACTCCGAAAAATACGGTACTTAACAAAAAAAGGTGTTGTTATGTTATGTACCGTATTTTTCGGACTATAAGTCGCAGTTTTTTTCATAGTTTGGCTGGGCTCCAGTGCGACTTATATATGTTGTTTTCCTTCTTTATTATGCATTTTTGGCAGGTGCGACTTATACTCCGGTGCGACTTATATATGTTTTTTTTTCTTCTTTATTATGCATTTTTGGCAGGTGCGACTTATACTCCAGTGCGACTTATATATGTTTTTTTTTCTTCTTTATTATGCATTTTTGGCAGGTGCGACTTATACTCCGGTGCGACTTATACTCCGAAAAATACGGTGCTTAACAAAAAAAGGTGTTATGTTATGTTATGTACCGTATTTTTCGGACTATAAGTCAGTTTTTTTCATAGTTTGGCCAGGCTCTATTGCGACTTATATATGTTGTTTTCCTTCTTTATTATGCATTTTTGGCAGGTGCGACTTATACTCCGGTGCGACTTATATGTTTTTTTTTCCCTTCTTTATTATGCATTTTTGGCAGGTGCGACTTATACTTCGGTGCGACTTATATATGTTTTTTTCCTTCTTGATTATGCATTTTTGGCAGGTGCGACTTATACTCCGGTGCGACTTATATGTTTTTTTTCCTTCATTATTATGCATTTTTGGCAGGTTTCAACTTATACTCCAGTGCGACTTATACTCCGAAAAATACGGTACTTAACAAAAAAAGGTGTTGTTATGTTATGTACCGTATTTTTCGGACTATAAGTCGCAGTTTTTTTCATAGTTTGGCCGGGCTCCAGTGCGACATATATATGTTGTTTTCCTTCTTTATTATGCATTTTTGGCAGGTGCGACTTATACTCCGGTGCGACTTATATATGTTTTTTTCCTTCCTTATTATGCATTTTTGGCAGGTGCGACTTATACTTCAGTGCGACTTATATATGTTTTTTTCCTTCTTTATTATGCATTTTTGGCAGGTGCGACTTATACTCCAGTGCGACTTACATATGTTTTTTTTCCTTCTTTATTATGCATTTTTGGCAGGTGCGACTTATACTCCGGTGCGACTTATACTCCAAAAAATACGGTACTTAACAAAAAAAGGTGTTATGTTATGTTATGTACCGTATTTTTCGGACTATAAGTCGCAGTTTTTTTCATAGTTTGGCCGGGCTCCAGTGCGACTTATATATGTTGTTTTCCTTCTTTATTATGCATTTTTGGCAGGTGCGACTTATACTCCGGTGCGACTTATATATGTTTTTTCCTTCTTTATTATGCATTTTTGGCAGGTGCGACTTATACTTCAGTGCGACTTATATATGTTTTTTTCCTTCTTTATTATGCATTTTTGGCAGGTGCGACTTATACTTCAGTGCAACTTATATATGTTTTTTTTCCTTCTTTATTATGCATTTTTGGCAGGTGCGACTTATACTCCAGTGCGACTTACATATGTTTTTTTCCTTCTTTATTATGCATTTTTGGCAGGTGCGATTTATACTCCGGTGCGACTTATACTCCGAAAAATACGGTACTTAACAAAACAAGGTGTTATGTTATGTTATGTACCGTATTTTTCGGACTATAAGTCGCAGTTTTTTTCATAGTTTGGCCGGGCTCCAGTGCGACTTATATGTTGTTTTCCTTCTTTATTATGCATTTTTGGCAGGTGCGACTTATACTCCGGTGCGACTTATATATGTTTTTTTCCTTCTTTATTATGCATTTTTGGCAGGTGCGACTTATACTTCAGTGCGACTTATTTATGTTTTTTTCCTTCTTTATTATGCATTTTTGGCAGGTGCGACTTATACTCCAGTGCGACTTACATATGTTTTTTTTCCTTCTTTATTATGCATTTTTGGCAGGTGCGACTTATACTCCGGTGCGACTTATACTTCGAAAAATACGGTACTTAACAAAAAAAGGTGTTATGTTATGTTATGTACCGTATTTTTCGGACTATAAGTCGCAGTTTTTTTCATAGTTTGGCCGGGCTCCAGTGCGACTTATATATGTTGTTTTCCTTCTTTATTATGCATTTTTGGCAGGTGCGACTTATACTCCGGTGCGACTTATATATGTTTTTTTCCTTCTTTATTATGCATTTTTGGCAGGTGCGACTTATACTTCAGTGCGACTTATATATGTTTTTTTCCTTCTTTATTATGCATTTTTGGCAGGTGCGACTTATATATGTTTTTTTCCTTCTTTATTATGCATTTTTGGCAGGTGCGACTTATACTTCAGTGCGACTTATATATGTTTTTTTCCTTCTTTATTATGCATTTTTGGCAGGTGCGACTTATACTCCGGTGCGACTTATATGTTTTTTTTTCTTCTTTATTATGCATTTTTGGCAGGTGCGACTTATACTCCGGTGCGACTTATACTCCGAAAAATACGGTACTTAACAAAAAAAGGTGTTATGTTATGTACCGTATTTTTCGGACTATAAGTCGCAGTTTTTTTCATAGTTTGGCCGGGCTCCAGTGCGACATATATGTTTTTTTCCTTCTTTATTATGCATTTTTGGCAGGTGCGACTTATACTCCAGTGCGACTTATATATGTTTTTTTCCTTTTTTGTTATGCATTTTTGGCAGGTGCGACATATATGTTTTTTTCCTTCTTTATTATGCATTTTTGGCAGGTGCGACTTATACTCCAGTGCGACTTATACTCCGAAAAATACGGTACTTAACAAAAAAAGGTGTTGTTATGTTATGTACCGTATTTTTCGGACTATAAGTCGCAGTTTTTTTCATAGTTTGGCCGGGCTCCAGTGCGACTTATATATGTTTTTTTCCTTCTTTATTATGCATTTTTGGCAGGTGCGACTTATACTCCAGTGCGACTTATATATGGTTTTTTTCCTTCTTTATTATGCATTTTTGGCAGGTGCGACTTATACTCCGGTGCGACTTATACTCCGAAAAATACGGTACTTAACAAAAAAAGGTGTTATGTTA
>NC_084552.2:3410000-3462500 GCF_033978685.3 Nerophis lumbriciformis | reverse complement strand
TAAAAAAACGTAAATTACGGACTTTTTTTCTCGACACTTTGAACCCTGGGGCTTAGAAAACGGTGCGGCTAATTTATGGATTTTACTTCGCTGGCGGCCATAATGCAAATAATTTTCATTAGACGCATGCAAAGACACTGAAAAGGTGTGTTATTGTTTTGCGCTACGGCGCCATCTTTTGGATGAATCCGCTCACTGCCGGTGCCTTCCCTTTAGAGCGGGGGTGTCAAACTCAAATACAGAGTGGGCCGAAATTTAAAACTGAACAAAGCCGCGGGCCAAGGTTGAACAAATTAACCTTTTTGATAGGGACCCAAACAAGTTTTGCATTGAATATTGAACAAGCAAGGCTTATATAACTTTATAGTGACATGCAAAATCGAGTTTTAAATAATAATTAAAGCTGCAAGCAGCGTTGGTCGGGCCCGCGTATTTGGCAGGTGCTAGTCCTAAGTGTCCCAATACTTTTGTCCAGTTTTAGTAGTAAGTGTCCCAATACTTGTGTCAAGTTGTAGTCCTAAGTGTCCCAATACATTTGTCCAGTGTAGGTGTCCCAATACTTTTTTCCAGTGGTAGTCCTAAGTGTCCCAATACTTTTGTCCAGTGTAGGTGTCCCAATACTTTTGTCAAGTTTTAGTCCTAAGTGTCCCAATACTTTTGTCAAGTTGTAGTCCTAAGTGTCCCAATACTTCTGTCCAGAGTAGGTGTCCCAATACTTTTGTCCAGTTTTATTCCTAAGTGTCTCAATACTTATGTCCAATTTTCGTCCTAAGTGTCCCAATACTTTTGTCAAGTTGTAGTCCGAAGTGTCCCAATACGTTTGTCCAGTGGTAGTCCGAAGTGTCCCAATACTTATGTCAAGTTTTAGTCCTAAGTGTCCCAATCCGTTTGTCAAATTTTAGTCCTAAGTGTCCCAAAACTTTTGTCCAGTTTTAGTCCAAAGTGTCCCAATACTTTTGTCCAGTTTTAGTCGTAAGTGTCCCAATAATTTTGTCAAGTTTTAGTCCCAAGTGGCCCAATACTTTTGTCAAGTTTTAGTCGTAAGTGTTCCAATACTTTTGTCCAGTTTTAGTCCCAAGTGGCCCAATACTTTTGTCAAGTTTTAGTCCCAAGTGGCCCAATACTTTTGTCCAGTTTTCGTCCTAAGTGTCTCAATACTTATGTCCAATTTTCGTCCTAAGTGTCCCAACAACTAACCCTAACCCTAACCCAATACGTTTGTCCAGTGGTAGTCCGAAGTGTCCCAATACTTTTGTCAAGTTGTAGTCCGAAGTGTCCCAATACTTTTTTCCAGTGGTAGTCCTAAGTGTCCCAATACTTTTGTCAAGTTGTAGTCCTAAGTGTCCCAATACTTTTGTCCAGTGTAGGTGTCCCAATACTTTTGTCAAGTTTTAGTCCTAAGTGTCCCAATACTTTTGTCAAGTTGTAGTCCTAAGTGTCCCAATACTTCTGTCCAGAGTAGGTGTCCCAATACTTTTGTCCAGTTTTATTCCTAAGTGTCTCAATACTTATGTCCAATTTTCGTCCTAAGTGTCCCAATACTTTTGTCAAGTTGTAGTCCGAAGTGTCCCAATACGTTTGTCCAGTGGTAGTCCGAAGTGTCCCAATACTTTTGTCAAGTTGTAGTCCGAAGTGTCCCAATACGTTTGTCCAGTGGTAGTCCGAAGTGTCCCAATACTTATGTCCAGTTTTAGTCGTAAGTGTCCCAATAATTTTGTCAAGTTTTAGTCCCAAGTGGCCCAATACTTTTGTCAAGTTTTAGTCCCAAGTGGCCCAATACTTTTGTCCAGTTTTCGTCCTAAGTGTCTCAATACTTATGTCCAATTTTCGTCCTAAGTGTCCCAATACTTTTGTCAAGTTGTAGTCCGAAGTGTCCCAATACGTTTGTCCAGTGGTAGTCCGAAGTGTCCCAATACTTTTGTCAAGTTGTAGTCCGAAGTGTCCCAATACTTTTTTCCAGTGGTAGTCCTAAGTGTCCCAATACTTTTGTCAAGTTGTAGTCCTAAGTGTCCCAATACTTTTGTCCAGTGTAGGTGTCCCAATACTTATGTCAAGTTTTAGTCCTAAGTGTCCCAATACTTTTGTCAAGTTTTAGTCCTAAGTGTCCCAATACTTCTGTCCAGAGTAGGTGTCCCAATACTTTTGTCCAGTTTTATTCCTAAGTGTCTCAATACTTATGTCCAATTTTCGTCCTAAGTGTCCCAATACTTTTGTCAAGTTGTAGTCCGAAGTGTCCCAATACGTTTGTCCAGTGGTAGTCCGAAGTGTCCCAATACTTTTGTCAAGTTGTAGTCCGAAGTGTCCCAATACGTTTGTCCAGTGGTAGTCCGAAGTGTCCCAATACTTTTGTCCAGTTTTAGTCGTAAGTGTCCCAATAATTTTGTCAAGTTTTAGTCCCAAGTGGCCCAATACTTTTGTCAAGTTTTAGTCGTAAGTGTTCCAATACTTTTGTCCAGTTTTAGTCCCAAGTGGCCCAATACTTTTGTCAAGTTTTAGTCCCAAGTGGCCCAATACTTTTGTCCAGTTTTAGTCCTAAGTGTCTCAATACTTATGTCCAATTTTCGTCCTAAGTGTCCCAATACTTTTGTCAAGTTGTAGTCCGAAGTGTCCCAATACGTTTGTCCAGTGGTAGTCCGAAGTGTCCCAATACTTTTGTCAAGTTGTAGTCCGAAGTGTCCCAATACTTTTTTCCAGTGGTAGTCCTAAGTGTCCCAATACTTATGTCAAGTTTTAGTCCTAAGTGTCCCAATCCGTTTGTCAAATTTTAGTCCTAAGTGTCCCAAAACTTTTGTCCAGTTTTAGTCCAAAGTGTCCCAATACTTTTGTCCAGTTTTAGTCGTAAGTGTCCCAATAATTTTGTCAAGTTTTAGTCCCAAGTGGCCCAATACTTTTGTCAAGTTTTAGTCGTAAGTGTTCCAATACTTTTGTCCAGTTTTAGTCCCAAGTGGCCCAATACTTTTGTCAAGTTTTAGTCCCAAGTGGCCCAATACTTTTGTCCAGTTTTCGTCCTAAGTGTCCCAATACTTTTGTTCAGTGGTATTCATAAGTGTCCCAATATTTTTTTCCAGTGTAAGTGTCCCAATACTTTTGTTCAGTTTTGTCATTTTTTTCTTCCGAGGAGCAGTTTTTTCTCCGTGTTATTCAAAAATTGCTCTAGAGCGCAATTTTTAATTTTGGGGTTAGGTTTTTTCATTAGATAGCAATTTTTGCCAGTCCTGATGTGTGTGTTCAGTTTGGTGAGTTTTGAAGCGTGTTAAGGGGGTCAAATTACAGCTCAAAGAAGCAAAAGTGACTGTTTTTAGTACTTTTTTGTCTTGAAGGGGGAATTGCCAACTTCCTGTTGATTTAATTAATAAAAAGTAGGTCTAAGTGAGACCTACATAGAGGTTTTTGTTTCATGTCTTTACGACATTTGTACTGGGAGTTAGAGGTAGTTTTTGTTTTAGGGGGCGCTAGAGCGCAATTTTGAGTTTTGGGGTTTGATTTTTTTTTACCAAAGAGTTTTGTTCGCGTTTATTGATGTGTGCGTCAAATTTGGTGAGTTTTGAAGCATGTTAAGGGGGTCAAATTACAGCGCAAAGCTGCGGAATAATAATAATAATAATAAAGAAAGAATAAAACCTTACAAATTCAATAGGCCTCTTTTCTATTTGTGGCCTTCTGAGGTAAATATCAACATTTACTTTTTCCACAGGCTAATACATTTTAAAATAAAATAATGAATAAACCAACCATTCAGGACTAATCTGATGTGCCCAAGCCAGATACCTGCCATCTTTTCTTGGATGCTAGTTCGTTAATGTCGGGGCTCAGGCTTTGAGCTGAGGCAACCCTCATTATCCAACGAAGGTGTTCATCAGTCATTATATTTCGTGTTCCACAGTCTTGGGGGGCGTGCCTTACAGGCACTGCTTTTAACGTCCTCTACGAGCTGACGTCACGTCTGCTTTTCATCCCTTCTAACAACGTGCCCGCCCAGTCACAAGATTTGAGCGGCTTCTGTACGCGCAGACACGTAAATACAAAGCATACTTCATCAACAGCGATACAGTTTACACTGAGAGTGGCGGTATAAGCAACTTTAACATTTTTAGAAATATACGCCACACTGTGAATCCACACCAAAGAAGAATGACAAACACATTTTGGGAGACAGTAACACAACATAAACACAACAGAACAAATACCCAGAATCCTTTGCAGCACCCTCAGTGAAACCTGTTATCGCTGAAGATCAAGTATGCGTTGCATTCACTTCTGTGTGCGTGCCAAAGCCGCACATATTATGTAACTGGGCCAGCACTCGTTGGACTGGACGAAAAGGGGACGTTACAAGTCTTGCGAGGGGCACTGAAAATTGGGAGTCTCCCGGGAGGTTTGGCAAGTATGAGAATTAGCGGTGTACCGCGGCACCGCCGCTATATATAATCGGCGGGCCAGCTCTGGTGTTAATTTGATATCACTTCACGGGCCAAGTGAAATTACACGGCGGGCCAAATTTGGCCCGCGGGCCAGAGTTTGACACCCATGCTTTAGACCGAGCTTTCAACCGGGCCGTCCGGTCTTCTCGGCTCACATGGCGTTTCTACTTTTATGGATTCTACGATATTAACAATTCTTACTTATTAACCGTCCCATGCGTGATGTCTGTGCGAGTTTATTTCTTGCAAATTGAACCGGCTATCATAATGTAATGAAGTTTGCATCATTAGCGTTAGCTAATATGCTAACATGTTTGCAAGTGTCTTTGTTAGTAGTAATAACTTTTGATTTTCACAATTCACAAAGACGTCACCGTGGAGTTATTGAGTCTGTCTAGCTGACGGGAGAGCTACGTTCCGCAGCCAGCGGGTCCATGACGATGACTTCTGTTTTGCCTGATCAGCCCTTTTACTGCCACGTTGACAGGCACCGTTTGGAAACAATTAAGGTATGTAAATTAGCTAAACTAATTAAAATGAGTTACGTAAAATAAACATTGTACTGATATGATCCAGTTTAAAGGGGAACATTATCACCAGACCTATGTAAGCGTCAATATATACCTTGATGTTGCAGAAAAAAGACCATATATTTTTTTAACCGATTTCCGAACTCTAAATGGGTGAATTTTGGCGAATTAAACGCCTTTCTAATATTCGCTCTCGGAGCGATGACGTCACAACATGACGTCACATCGGGAAGCAATCCGCCATTTTCTCAAACACCGAGTCAAATCAGCTCTGTTATTTTCCATTTTTTCGACTGTTTTCCGTACCTTGGAGACATCATGCCTCGTCGGTGTGTTGTCGGAGGGTGTAACAACACCAACAGGGATGGATTCAAGTTGCACCAGTGGCCCAAAGATGCGAAAGTGGCAAGAAATTTGGACGTTTGTTCCGCACACTTTACCGACGAAAGCTATGCTACGACAGAGATGGCAAGAATGTGTGGATATCCTGCGACACTCAAAGCAGATGCATTTCCAACGATAAAGTCAAAGAAATCTGCCGCCAGACACCCATTGAATCTGCCGGAGTGTGTGAGCAATTCAGGGACAAAGGACCTCGGTAGCACGGCAAGCAATGGCGGCAGTTTGTTCCCGCAGACGAGCGAGCTAAACCCCCTATCGAGCCTAGCTTCCCTGGCCTGCTGACATCAACTCCAAAACTGGACAGATCAGCTTTCAGGAAAAGAGCGCGGATGAGGGTATGTCTACAGAATATATTAATTGATGAAAATTGGGCTGTCTGCACTCTCAAAGTGCATGTTGTTGCCAAATGTATTTCATATGCTGTAAACCTAGTTCATAGTTGTTAGTTTCCTTTAATGCCAAACAAACACATACCAATCGTTGGTTAGAAGGCGATCGCCGAATTCGTCCTCGCTTTCTCCCGTGTCGCTGGCTGTCGTGTCGTTTTCGTCGGTTTCGCTTGCATACGGTTCAAACCGATATGGCTCAATAGCTTCAGTTTCTTCTTCAATTTGGTTTTCGCTACCTGCCTCCACACTACAACCATCCGTTTCAATACATGCGTAATCTGTTGAATCGCTTAAGCCGCTGAAATCCGAGTCTGAATCCGAGCTAATGTCGCTATAGCTTGCTGTTCTTTCCGCCATGTTTGTTTGTGTTGGCTTCACTATGTGACGTCACAGGAAAATTCTCATACTTGCCAAAATTTTAACGATGGTTAAAATCAGGCACTTTGAAGCTTTTTTTTTTTTTAGGGATATTGCGTGATGGGTAAAAAAATTTTTAAAACTTCGAAAAATATAATAAGCCACTGGGAACTGATTTTTAATGGTTTTAACCATTCTGAAATTGTGATAATGTTCCCCTTTAAGAGGTTGTTCAAATTAATAGTGCTTACACAGTACAAAAGAAGAAAAATTATGAGAAATACTTTCAACCTTATTAAAAATAAGATATTCTTCATCTCAGTATGTTAATAATGACTGACTTAATTATATATTACAAAACTGTTGTATTACTCATTCACGGATGCCATTTTACTATAAAAAAAAGTCAGTAAATGAATGTATATATTTGTAAACGCTCTGAACTACTCCTTTTCGGACATGATGTAAAGTGAAATGATATGAAATTGTGTGATGTATTATGCTGTAAGTGTGTTCATGTTCCAAATAAACTAAAGAAAGAAAAAAGAAAAACAATTTCAAGATCTAAAAGTAAATAACTCCTTTTACAACGTAAATATCTGCGGCTTATAGTCCATTGCGGCTAATATATGGAATCTTTTTTTTTTTTATTCTAAAATTTAGTGGGTGCGGCTAGCGGGTCCATGACGATGACTTCTGTTTTGCCTGATCAGCCCTTTTACTGCCACGTTGACAGGCACCGTTTGGAAACAATTAAGGTATGTAAATTAGCTAAAATTACACTAATTAAAATGAGTTACGTAAAATAAACATTGTACTGATATGATCCAGTTTAAGAAGGTTCAAATTAATTGTGCTTACACAGTACAAAGAAGAAGAATTATGAGAAATACTTTCAACCTTATTGAAAGATATTCTTCATCTCAGTATGTTAATAATGACTGACTTAATTATATATTACAAAACTGTTGTATTACTCATTCACGGATGTTATTTTACTATAAAAAAGTCAGTAAATGAATGTATATATTTGTAAACGCTCTGAACTACTCCTTTTCAGACATGATGTAAAGTGAAATGACATGAAGTTGTGTGATGTATTATGCTGTAAGTGTGTTCATGTTCCAAATAAACTAAAGAAAGAAAAAAGAAAAAAAAATTCAAGATCTAAAAGTAAATAACTCCTTTTACAACGTAAATATCTGCGGCTTATAGTCCATTGCGGCTAATATATGGAATCTTTTTTTTTTTTTATTCTAAAATTTAGTGGGTGCGGCTAGCGGGTCCATGACGATGACTTCTGTTTTGCCTGATCAGCCCTTTTACTGCCACGTTGACAGGCACCGTTTGGAAACAATTAAAGTATGTAAATGAGCTAAAATTAAACTAATTAAAATGAGTTACGTAAAATAAACATTGTACTGATATGATGCAGTTTAAGAGGTTGTTCAAATTAATTGTGCTTACACAGTACAAAAGAAGAAGAATTATGAGAAATACTTTCAACCTTATTGAAAATAAGATATTCTTCATCTCAGTATGTTAATAATGACTGACTTAATTATATATTACAAAACTGTTGTATTACTCATTCACGGATGTCATTTTACTATAAAAGTCTGTAAATGAATGTATATATTTGTAAACGCTCTGAACTACTCCTTTTCAGACATGATGTAAAGTGAAATGACATGAAGTTGTGTGATGTATTATGCTGTAAGTGTGTTCATGTTCCAAATAAACTAAAGAAAGAAAAAAAGAAAAACAATTTCAAGATCTAAAAGTAAATAACTCCTTTTACAACGTAAATATCTGCGGCTTATAGTCCATTGCGGCTAATATATGGAATCATTTTTTTTTAAATTATAAAATTTAGTGGGTGCGGCTAGCGGGTCCATGACGATGACTTCTGTTTTGCCTGATCAGCCCTTTTACTGCCACGTTGACAGGCACCGTTTGGAAACAATTAAGGTATGTAAATTAGCTAAAATGAGTTACGTAAAATAAACATTGTACTGATATTATCCAGTTTAAGAGGTTGTTCAAATTAATTGTGCTTACACAGTACAAAGAAGAAGAATTATGAGAAATACTTTCAACCTTATTGAAAGATATTCTTCATCTCAGTATGTTAATAATGACTGACTTAATTATATATTAAAAAAACTGTTGTATTACTCATTCACGGATGTCATTTTACTATAAAAAAAAGTCAGTAAATGAATGTATATATTTGTAAACGCTCTGAACTACTCCTTTTCAGACATGATGTAAAGTGAAATGATATGAAGTTGTGTGATGTATTATGCTGTAAGTGTGTTCATGTTCCAAATAAACTAAAGAAAGAAAGAAAAAAGAAAAAAAATTAAAAGATCTAAAAGTAAATAACTCCTTTTACAACGTAAATATCTGCGGCTTATAGTCCATTGCGGCTAATATATGGAATCTTTTTTTTTTTTTATTATAAAATTTAGTGGGTGCGGCTAGTGGGTCCATGACGATGACCTCTGTTTTGCCTGATCAGCCCTTTTACTGCCACGTTGACAGGCACCGTTTGGAAACAATTAAGGTATGTAAATTAGCTAAAATGAGTTACGTAAAATAAACATTGTACTGATATGATCCAGTTTAAGAGGTTGTTCAAATTAATTGTGCTTACACCGTACAAAAGAAGAAGAATTATGAGAAATACTTTCAACCTTATTGAAAATAAGATATTCTTCATCTCAGTATGTTAATAATGACTGACTTAATTATATATTACAAAACTGTTGTATTACTCACTCACGGATGCCATTTTACTATAAAAAAAAGTCTGTAAATGAATGTATATATTTGTAAACGCTCTGAACTACTCCTTTTCAGACATGATGTAAAGTGAAATGATATGAAGTTGTGTGATGTATTATGCTGTAAGTGTGTTCATGTTCCAAATAAACTAAAGAAAGAAAGAAAAAAGAAAAAAAAGTAAAAGATATAAAAGTAAATAACTCCTTTTACAAGGTAAATATCTGCGGCTAATATATGGAATCATTTTTTTTTTTATTCTAAAATTTAGTGGGTGCGGCTAGCGGGTCCATGACGATGACTTCTGTTTTGCCTGATCAGCCCTTTTACTGCCACGTTGACAGGCACCGTTTGGAAACAATTAAGGTATGTAAATGAGCTAAAATTAAACTAATTAAAATGAGTTACGTAAAATAAACATTGTACTGATATTATCCAGTTTAAGAGGTTGTTCAAATTAATTGTGCTTACACAGTACAAAGAAGAAGAATTATGAGAAATACTTTCAACCTTATTGAAAGATATTCTTCATCTCAGTATGTTAATAATGACTGACTTAATTATATATTACAAAACTGTTGTATTACTCATTCACGGATGTTATTTTACTATAAAAAAGTCAGTAAATGAATGTATATATTTGTAAACGCTCTGAACTACTCCTTTTCAGACATGATGTAAAGTGAAATGACATGAAGTTGTGTGATGTATTATGCTGCAAGTGTGTTCATGTTCCAAATAAACTAAAGAAAGAAAAAAAGAAAAAAAAATTCAAGATCTAAAAGTAAATAACTCCTTTTACAACGTAAATATCTGCGGCTTGTAGTCCATTGCGGCTAATATATGGAATCTTTTTTTTTTTTTATTCTAAAATTTAGTGGGTGCGGCTAGCGGGTCCATGACGATGACTTCTGTTTTGCCTGATCAGCCCTTTTACTGCCACGTTGACAGGCACCGTTTGGAAACAATTAAGGTATGTAAATTAGCTAAAATTAAACTAATTAAAATGAGTTACGTAAAATAAACATTGTACTGATATTATCCAGTTTAAGAGGTTGTTCAAATTAATTGTGCTTACACCGTACAAAAGAAGAAGAATTATGAGAAATACTTTCAACCTTATTGAAAATAAGATATTCTTCATCTCAGTATGTTAATAATGACTGACTTAATTATATATTACAAAACTGTTGTATTACTCATTCACGGATGTTATTTTACTATAAAAAAGTCAGTAAATGAATGTATATATTTGTAAACGCTCTGAACTACTCCTTTTCAGACATGATGTAAAGGGAAATGATATGATATTGTATTATGCTGTAAGTGTGTTCATGTTCCAAATAAACTAAAGAAAAAAGAAAAAAAAATTCAAGATCTAAAAGTAAATAACTCCTTTTACAACGTAAATATCTGCGGCTTATAGTCCATTGCGGCTAATATATGGAATCTTTTTTTTTTTTTATTATAAAATTTAGTGGGTGCGGCTAGCGGGTCCATGACGATGACTTCTGTTTTGCCTGATCAGCCCTTTTACTGCCACGTTGACAGGCACCGTTTGGAAACAATTAAGGTATGTAAATTAGCTAAAATGAGTTACGTAAAATAAACATTGTACTGATATTATCCAGTTTAAGAGGTTGTTCAAATTAATTGTGCTTACACAGTACAAAGAAGAAGAATTATGAGAAATACTTTCAACCTTATTGAAAATAAGATATTCTTCATCTCAGTATGTTAATAATGACTGACTTAATTATATATTACAAAACTGTTGTATTACTCACTCACGGATGTCATTTTACTATAAAAAAAAGTCAGTAAATGAATGTATATATTTGTAAACGCTCTGAACTACTCCTTTTCAGACATGATGTAAAGTGAAATGATATGAAGTTGTGTGATGTATTATGCTGTAAGTGTGTTCATGTTCCAAATAAACTAAAGAAAGAAAGAAAAAAAGAAAAAAAAATTCAAGATCTAAAAGTAAATAACTCCTTTTACAACGTAAATATCTGCGGCTTATAGTCCATTGCGGCTAATATATGGAATCTTTTTTTTTTTTATTCTAAAATTTAGTGGGTGCGGCTAGCGGGTCCATGACGATGACTTCTGTTTTGCCTGATCAGCCCTTTTACTGCCACGTTGACAGGCACCGTTTGGAAACAATTAAGGTATGTAAATTAGCTAAAATTACACTAATTAAAATGAGTTATGTAAAATAAACATTGTACTGATATGATCCAGTACAAAACTGTTGTATTACTCATTCACGGATGTCATTTTACTATAAAAAAGTCAGTAAATGAATGTATATACTGTATTTGTAAACGCTCTGAAGTGGGAAAGGGGTAGGATCTTCCTACTCCTTTTCGGACATGATGTAAAGTGAAATGATATGAAATTGTATTATGCTGTAAGTGTGTTCATGTTCCAAATAAACTAAAGAAAGAAAGAAAACATTAAAAAAAATAAAAGATCTAAAAGTAAATAACTCCTTTTACAAGGTAAATATCTGCGGCTAATATATGGAATATTTTTTTTTTTTATTCTAAAATTTAGTGGGTGCGGCTTAAGTGCGCTCTATAGTCCAGGAAACTACGGCACATACACCTAGTTATTTGCTTCCATTGCCCAGTAGAACTGAACCTTACCAGGGGTTTGTGTTCTGCAGGGTGAAATAACGACACGCCCTCTGCACTCTTCTCCTCAAGCGAGGCCTCGGCTTCTACAGAGAGAGACAGTCAAGGTGTCAAAGTTCCTCTGGACTGGGATGAACACAACATAAACATGGAAAATACGCACTTGTGCTCAGTACGGCCGTGTCGTCGCTCGGTTTTTCCTGAGTGCCTCCCCTCCTGTAACATTGTCATGGGTCAATATCAATGATGCTATACTTTGTGGGCTTTGTTGCACGTAAACTAGCACAAAGGACAGGAAGCGCGTGTCTTTTCTGTCCACATTGGCACGTCACGGAAAAGCCAGGGACAAGAACACCATATATGGGCAAAATGCTCGAGTTATGTAAGTGTCAAGAGCCTACTTATCCAACGATAACATGAGGTTGTTTTTTTTCCTGACCTGTTCGCTTTGAGACAGCTCCTCTGCACTTGCTTCAGAGGACTCTTCTGGTGGCAGAACACCACGTAGTTCATCTCCATGTTATTGGCCCAAAAAGTGCCCGCCGACGTCTCGTAACGCAGACAAAACTCCACCCGGGTGCCCTCTTTCTCCAAGGGGGGGACCACCGTGTACTGGAAGGTAAACCTATCTGTTTTGCGATCACTGGATCCTGGCACGTAGTCGGCCAGCAGGTCAAAGCAACTCCGCCAGCTGTCCAGGGTGATCCTGGCGTAGACGGCCTTGCTGTAGCAGAGGTTGCGCACCCTCACGGTGCCTCGGAGGGTGGTGGTACCCGGGAGGAGCTCGATGCTCTCCAAGTCCACCATCCGCGCTTCCAGGCTGCGCTCCAGCTCCTCCGAGGACTCGGGCGCGGTGAAGAGACAGGACAGGTAGAACTCCTCAGCCGGGGTCACTTCGTCCTCATCGCTGACCTCCTCCGCGGCGTCCACAAACTCCTTCACGGAGACCAAATCGAGGCCGAACGCGTCCGCGAACGACACCTTCCTGCGGATTACTGGCGCCGCCGTCTCTTCATCCTCGTCCGCGGTCACGTCTGTCCTGATCACCTCTTTCTCCCGATCTTCCTCCAGGTGTCGCATGTACAGCGCCGCCATGGTGTTGCGGTGGTCTGGGTGGGTGGCGGCGGGCGGCCCGTCCTGGCTCGGAGGGTGGCGCGGAGCGGAGTGGCCCTCAAGCTCGGCCCGCAGGGACACTGGAGAAAGGCGAGTGAGAAAGGGAGAGAGGACTGACTGGACAGATGGAGTTGGGTTACAGCTGCCAGGACTATTAATAGGACACAGCGGGGGGCTGCGTGGTTATCCCTCCGGGTTTATCCCCCCGTCACTGTTTTGCTCGCTACAAAATAAATAAATCCAAACGGCGCGGCTTACGTAACGCTTTTTGACGACACATCAGTACGTGACCGAGCTCGTGTTTGCAGGGCTGATGAAGTCCTTAAAGAGAAACCGCACTCTATTTGGAATTTTGTTTATCATTCACAGCGCTTATGTGAGACAAGACCACACATGTTTTTCCTTCTTTTTTTTTTTTATCAATTCTAACTTGTAAATAAACTTTAGCAAGAGTCAGCTTACAGTGGAAGTAATTGGATGTCTCTATTACGCCTATAAAGCCCTCTAGAAAACCTCCATCAGAGTTTTACTGTATATCCATGCTGTAAATATATATATATATACAGGTAAAAGCCAGTAAATTAGAATATTTTGAAAAACTTGATTTATTTCAGTAATTGCATTCAAAAGGTGTAACTTGTACATTATATTTATTCATTGCACACAGACTGATGCATTCAAATGTTTATTTCATTTAATTTTGATGATTTGAAGTGGCAACAAATGAAAATCCAAAATTCCGTGTGTCACAAAATTTGAATATTACTTAAGGCTAATACAAAAAAGGGATTTTTTAGAAATGTTGGCCAACTGAAAAGTATGAAAATGAAAAATATGAGCATGTACAATACTCAATACTTGGTTGGAGCTCCTTTTGCCTCAATTACTGCGTTAATGCGGCGTGGCATGGAGTCGATGAGTTTCTGGCACTGCTCAGGTGTTATGAGAGCCCAGGTTGCTCTGATAGTGGCCTTCAACTCTTCTGCGTTTTTGGGTCTGGCATTCTGCATCTTCCTTTTCACAATACCCCACAGATTTTCTATGAGGCTAAGGTCAGGGGAGTTGGCGGGCCAATTTAGAACAGAAATACCATGGTCCGTAGACCAGGCACGGGTAGATTTTGCGCTGTGTGCAGGCGCCAAGTCCTGTTGGAACTTGAAATCTCCATCTCCATAGAGCAGGTCAGCAGCAGGAAGCATGAAGTGCTCTAAAACTTGCTGGTAGACGGCTGCGTTGACCCTGGATCTCAGGAAACAGAGTGGACCGACACCAGCAGATGACATGGCACCCCAAACCATCACCCAACCATGCAAATTTTGCATTTCCTTTGGAAATCGAGGTCCCAGAGTCTGGAGGAAGACAGGAGAGGCACAGGATCCACGTTGCCTGAAGTCTAGTGTAAAGTTTCCACCATCAGTGATGGTTTGGGGTGCCATGTCATCTGCTGGTGTCGGTCCACTCTGTTTCCTGAGATCCAGGGTCAACGCAGCCGTCTACCAGCAAGTTTTAGAGCACTTCATGCTTCCTGCTGCTGACCTGCTCTATGGAGATGGAGATTTCAAGTTCCAACAGGACTTGGCGCCTGCACACAGCGCAAAATCTACCCGTGCCTGGTTTACGGACCATGGTATTTCTGTTCTAAATTGGCCCGCCAACTCCCCTGACCTTAGCCCCATAGAAAATCTGTGGGGTATTGTGAAAAGGAAGATGCAGAATGCCAGACCCAAAAACGCAGAAGAGTTGAAGGCCACTATCAGAGCAACCTGGGCTCTCATAACACCTGAGCAGTGCCAGAAACTCATCGACTCCATGCCACGCCGCATTAACGCAGTAATTGAGGCAAAAGGAGCTCCAACCAAGTATTGAGTATTGTACATGCTCATATTTTTCATTTTCATACTTTTCAGTTGGCCAACATTTCTAAAAATCCCTTTTTTGTATTAGCCTTAGGTAATATTCTAATTTTGTGACACACGGAATTTTGGATTTTCATTTGTTGCCACTTCAAATCATCAAAATTAAATGAAATAAACATTTGAATGCATCAGTCTGTGTGCAATGAATAAATATAATGTACAAGTTACACCTTTTGAATGCAATTACTGAAATAAATCAAGTTTTTCAAAATATTCTAATTTACTGGCTTTTACCTGTAGCAGCATAAACTAGTTAGCGCTCTGTGATCACGGCGCCGCTAAAAGTAGTTCCTCTGCGTTAGCAACTTTAATAACAATATTGCTAATACTTGGTCAATATTCAGGTCACAACACGTCGGCGTTTTTTGGATGTTTTTAGAGGGCTTTATAGACGCATTAGCTGCATTACAAATTGCAATCCATAAAAAAAAGAAAAACATTGTGTTATTGGCTTGCATAGGTTAAATAAATAAAAAAAAGTGCACTTTCAATTGAAGCCTGCGCAGATTCTATATTCCCCATGATGCATTGTTTTGAAGTGCGAGTCTTCACATTATTTTGGAGCCAAAAGAAAGTCCAAGAGATTACTTTGTCCTTTGTAGCAGATTAAGGCCTCAATGTGTGCTATGTGATCAACCATGTGATGGGTAATTCAAGTAATCCTCACTGAGACAGCCCCCCCACACACACACACACACCTACCAAAGTTACAGTAAATCTTGTAGACTTCAATGCCAGTTGCACAATCCCTCCTTTGTTCTGAGGCCAAATTTTCCCTCTAATAGCTTTTAATAGTCAGTATATTCACAGGCATTGCTATTCTTTTGCATTGGCTTAATAAACAAGTGCTTTAAAATGGTTAACGTTGGTGAAAATTCATAAATAATTTTACAGTGTGCCAGAAAATAATGTATTCATTAATAGGATTGTGTTTGAAATATAACGTATCTATCCAAAATGTCTTAGTCACTGCTTCTTGTAATTACAATGTTCGACCGTTAGATGGCGGTGTTCCCTCGCAGTAAAACACATGCCTTGGCAGACTGCAGTTCCTTTTTTTCACCAATAGGTGGCAGCAAACGACAACATTTCAATTATAGTGATTTTCTTATGGCAATCATTCTCTCAGTCCACGGATCCATTTTTGTTAAAATGTTAAAATCTTAAATTAAAGCATATTTTAATTTTGAAAAAGGCCATAATTAGATACGTTGTAGGTCCATTCTTTCTATGCAAACAATTTTCTAGGATTAGTAGCAACGACTTAAGCTTGATTATAGTGGTTATCATACAATTTCTCACACACACGCACAGATAATACACGTTAGTGAAATTGTTTGAATAATTAAAAAAAAAATGTAGAATGCAATTTCGGGGAGATTGTTGATTATATTAGTCATCTGCACTGCATATAAAAATATTAATTAAAAAAAATGTGTTCAAGTATCTATTAATTCACCTAAAGAGTCACGTATGTTTATTTTATAATACTAATTTAATCGTAAATAATTCAAATGTTAAAAAGATATTTTGTGTTTCTTTTAATTAAAAAAAAATGTAGAATGCAATTTCGGGGATATTGTTGATTATATTTGTCATCTGCACTGCATATAAAAATATTAATTAAAAAAAATGTGTTCAAGTATTTATTAATTCACCTAAAGAGTCACATATGTTTATTTTATAATACTAATTTCATAGTAAATAATTTAAATGTTTAAAAGATATTTTGTGTTTCTTTCAATATTGCGTGTTTTTAATATTTATCATTTAAATCATACAATTTCTCACACACGCACAGATAATACACGTTAGTGAAATTGTTTGAATAATTGAAAAAAAAAATGTAGAATGCAATTTCGGGGAGATTGTTGATTATATTGGTCATCTGCACTGCATATAAAAATATTAATAAAAAAATGTGTTCAAGTATTTATTAATTCACCTATTTATTAATTCACCTAAAGAGTCACATTTGTTTATTTTATAATACTAATTTCATCGTAAATAATTTAAATGTTTAAAAGATATTTTGTGTTTCTTTCAATATTGCGTGTTTTTTAATATTTATCATTTAAATCATACAATTTCTCACACACGCACAGATAATACACGGTAGTGGAATTGTTTGAATAATTTAAAAAAAATGTAGAATGCAATTTCGGGGAGATTGTTGATTATATTTGTCATCTGCACTGCATATAAAAATATTAAGTATCTATTAATTCACCTAAAGAGTCACATATGTTTATTTTATAATACTAATTTCATAGTAAATAATTTAAATGTTTAAAAGATATTTTGTGTTTCTTTCAATATTGCGTGTTTTTTTTTTATTACGGATTATTAGTAATATCAATTATTTTATATACCCAATCACAACATTTGAAATGTATTGATGTATTTATATTATTCACATATTCATGTATTTAAAAGTTTTTGTGACATTGTGGTTGGTCGATGTGTATTTCTACGGGAAAATAGTAGTAAATACAATTGTTGATTATATTGGTCATCTGCACTGCATATAAAAATATTAATTAAAAAAAAATGTGTTCAAGTATCTATTAATTCACCTAAAGAGTCACATATGTTTATTTTATAATACTAATTTCATAGTAAATAATTTAAATGTTTAAAAGATATTTTGTGTTTCTTTCAATATTGCGTGTTTTTTTTTTATTACGGATTATTAGTAATATCAATTATTTTATTTACCCAATCACAACATTTGAAATGTATTGATATATTTATATTATTCACATATTCATGTATTTAAAAGTTTTTGTGACATTGTGGTTGGTTGATGTGTATTTCTACGGGAAAAATAGTAGTAAATACAATTGTTGATTATATTGGTCATCTGCACTGCATATAAAAATATTAATTAAAAAAAATGTGTTCAAGTATCTATTAATTCACCTAAAGAGTCACGTATGTTTATTTTATAATACTAATTTCATAGTAAATCATTTAAATGTTTAAAAGATATTTTGTGTTTCTTTCAATATTGCGTGTTTTTTAATATTTATCATTTAAATCATACAATTTCTCACACACGCACAGATAATACACGGTAGTGAAATTGTTTGAATAATTTAAAAAAAATGTAGAATGCAATTTCGGGGAGATTTTTGATTATATTTGTCATCTGCACTGCATATAAAAATATTAATTAAAAAAAATGTGTTCAAGTATCTATTAATTCCCCTAAAGAGTCACATGTGTTTATTTTATAATACAAATTTCATAGTAAATAATTTAAATGTTTAAAAGATATTTTGTGTTTCTTTCGAACTTTCTTTCTTTTCTTATCGAACACACTTTATTGATATTGATTACGTCTCTATTGATATCGTTTTTATGGTCTAGCCCTACTAATTTGTATACAATACGTGTTTTCTTTCCTGCCCAAACTCCGATCTTCATCATGTAAGAATAATAATTATTGAACCTTTTATCGAACACACTTTGTTGATATCGATTACGTCTCTATTGATATCGTTTTTATGGTCAAGCCCGACTAATTTTTATACAATACATGTTTTCTTTCCTGCCCAGACTCCGATTTTCATCATGTAAGAATAACAATTATTGGACGTTTTATCGAACACACTTTATTGATATCGTTAAATTTAATTTAATTTAATTAGCTATTTTTTGTAATTTTTTTTAAATTATTTTTATTCTACCATCCTAGTCATGTCTGTTGTGTCCTTGGGCAAGACACTTCACCCTTGCTCCTGATGGCTGCTGGTTAGCGCCTTGCATGGCAGCTCCCTCCATCAGTGTGTGATTGTGTGTGTGAATGGGTGAATGTGGAAATAGTGTCAAAGCGCTTTGAGTCCCTTGAAGGTGTCAAAGCGCTATACAAGTATAACCCATTTATTTATTTATCATTTATCAATATTGCGTGTTTTTAATATTTATCATTTAAATGTTTTATTATTACGGATTATTAGTAATATCAATTATTTTATTTACCCAATCACAACATTTGAAATGTATTGATATATTTATATTATTCACATATTCATGTATTTAAAAGTTTTTGTGACATTGTGGTTGGTCGATGTGTATTTCTACGGGAAAATAGTAGTAAATACAATTGTTGATTATATTGGTCATCTGCACTGCATATAAAAATATGAATTAAAAAAAATGTGTTCAAGTATCTATTAATTCACCTAAAGAGTCACATATGTTTATTTTATAATACTAATTTCATAGTAAATAATTTAAATGTTTAAAAGATATTTTGTGTTTCTTTCAATATTGCGTGTTTTTTTATTTTTTATTACGGATTATTAGTAATATCAATTATTTTATTTACCCAATCACAACATTTGAAATGTATTGATATATTTATATTATTCACATATTCATGTATTTAAAAGTTTTTGTGACATTGTGGTTGGTTGATGTGTATTTCTACAGGAAAATAGTAGTAAAATACAATTGTTGATTATATTGGTCATCTGCATATAAAAATTTTAATTAAAAAAATGTGTTCAAGTATCTATTAATTCACCTAAATAGTCACATATGTTTATTTTATAATACTAATTTCATAGTAAATCATTTAAATGTTTAAAAGATATTTTGTGTTTCTTTCAATATTGCGTGGTTGTTTTTTTTTTATTACGGATTATTAGTAGTATCAATTATTTTATTTACCCAATCACAACATCCATCCATCCATCCATTTCCTACCGCTTGTCCCTTTTGGGGTCGCGGGAGCCTATCTCAGCTGCATTCGGGCGGAAGGCGGGGTACACCCTGGACAAGTCGCCACCTCATCGTAGGGCCAACACAGATAGACAGACAACATTCACACACTAGGGCCAAAAAATAAAATAAAAATTATATATATATATATATATATATATATATATATATATATATATACATATATATATACACACATACATTATATATGCATATATACTACGAACAATGGGAGACTGGGCTTTCTGCTCCGCCGCTTCCAGTCTGTGGAACGCTCTCCCTGACCACCTGAGGGTACCACAGACTGTGGATGCTTTTAAAAAATGCTTAAAAACCCTTCTTTTTAAGAAAGCCTTTTTTAAGATATATGCATACTATTTTTAGCTGTTCTAGTTTTTATTTTTATTTATTTTTTTATTATCTTTTAATTTTTTTTATTTGTTTTCTTTTAATACACTGTAGCACTTTGAGGTTGTTTACTCAATGTCAAGTGCTTTTTACAAATAAAATCTATTATTATTATTATTATATATACAGTACAGCCCAAAAGTTTGGACACACCTTCTCATTCAACGTGTTTTCTTTATTTCCATGACTATTTACATTGTAGATTGTCACATCACATTTGAAATGTATTGATATATTTATATTATTCACATATTCATGTATTTAAAAGTTTTTGTGACATTGTGGTGGTTGATGTGTATTTCTACGGGAAAATAATAGTAAATACAAAAAAAAAAAATTGGCCTAAACAAAAAAAGTTTTACTGCGACTTTTGTTGACATAGCAGGTGGTCAAGTGACGTCACATGGGGTCGCAGTGCGCCCAAAAATAACAGCGCACACCTCCGCGTGTAAGCAAGTGCCTTCCCCAGAGGGGAGGGTGATGGGTTCGAGTCCCAAATTGCGTGCATACATCTTGATGTGTGTGTTTGAATGGAAACGAGCATAAAAAAAAAAAAAACACACACACACACACACACACACAAGCCGCCTCTTTTCGCATTGCGCGTCATTCAAACGGGACTTGCTGGGTTGCACTAGTAAGCCTAATAACCGCGGAGATACCAGACCACAGCGGAGGAATATTGCGACTTTAAAAAAACAAAAAAAACAAAAAAAACTTTATTTACCCTCCTTGTTCCTTTTCGTTATGGTCAAGCGTGAAGATTCTTCGTCACCTGCCCTTTTCTTGACTTCGCCGCGAGGGAAATAAACCTTGTGTGTGTTGTTTTTATAGGTAAGTTTCCTCGTTTCCGTGTTACTTCGCGCACTTTTCATCCAGGAAGTGGATCTACTTTTACTAAACAACAACGCGTGTTATTTGTTTTTTTTTAAAAGAGCGTAAATTAAAGACGAGTGTTTAAAAGTAATGGAACTCACGGCTGTGTGCGTGGACGTCGTGGGAACTTTCTTCCCGTTCTCCTCCGCGGCCGACGACGGGTTTGTGTCTTTTCGCCGTTTTAATTAATGAAGTACGGCATCCCGCGAGGTCGCGTGCTCTTAATGACGTCAACAAAACTCGTCACAAAGCAAAAAAAAAAAATTACTTTTAAAAATATCAATGTTTTTTTTTTTTTTTTGGGATATTTCTTTTATTCTTTGTTGTCTTTGGAAAAAAAAAAATAGTGTTACATGCACATAGAATTATTGTGCCTTTCCATACTATCAATTATTTGATCACTAATCAATATTAGTTGTCGAGACCCTCCAGGTTGGATCCGCAGGGTGCACAGGTGTGCTCCCATGCCCTCACTCAGCAACTCTTCAAAAGGATGCAATAAACACCCCCCCCCCCCCCCCCCCCCCTTATCTTTTGAAATATGTCAGCCACGGTGCACAATTGGCCCTCTTTTTTGCGCTCCCTGTAATCATTTCTTCAAAAAAATGTTTATGCTACAAGAAAAGGTCACTTCGTTTTGCACAAAAAACAGTACTGAGCGCACTTATTAATAAAGGCATCCACGTTTTTGATTGCGGCTTTTACCGCGTGGGCGGTCGTGCCCCTATGGTAATAGGGAAATGAATACCCTCCACTGGATTTATGCGTGTAACCCAGAGCTGGGCAAATACTTTGACTCAGAGAAAAAAATGTGTCGGGGGGCTGTGGTGTATACATTATATGTAGACATTTAGCTGTAAAAATCAGCTGTATAGTACGTGTGTTTATTTCTAGGAACACTAACCCAAAAGTCACAATGTCCGATAGAGTTAAAAAAAATGTTATGACAGACCACTTCAAAAAAACGGAATGGAATTTTGCAGTTTTTTTACTGAATGGGACACCCAAAATGTACATGAAAATAAAGAAAGTAGGATTTGCAATACTAACTACGAACAATAAAACACTGAATATTAACAACCTCTTTTACTTCTCAGACCAGCTATTTTTTTCAATGGGCCAAGGTGTATGTGTTTATAAATTATATGTACACATTTAACTGTAAAAATCTGCTGTATAGTACGTGTGTTTATTTCTAGGAACACTAACCCAAAAGTCACAATGTCCGATAGAGCTAAAAAAACGTTATGACAGACCACTTAAAAAAAACGGAATGGAATTTTGCAGTTTTTTACTGAATGGGACACCCAAAATGTACATGAAAATAAAGAAAGTAGGATTTGCAATACTAACTACGAACAATAAAACACTGAATATTAACAACGTATGAACCTCTTTTACTTCTCAGACCAGCTATTTTTTTCAATGGGCCAAGGTATATGTGTTTATAAATTATATGTACACATTTAGCTGTAAAAATCTGCTGTATAGTACATGTGTTTGGGTAAAAAAAAAATTCTAGGAACACTAACGCCAAAAGTCAAAATGTCCAATAGAGTTCTAAAAATGTTATGAGAGACAACTTAAAAGAAAAACGGAATGGAATTTTGCAGTTTTTTACTAAATGGGACACCCAAAATGTACATGAAAATAAAGAAAGTAGGATTTGCAATACTAACTACGAACAATAAAACACTGAATATTAACAACGTATGAACCTCTTTTACTTCTCAGACCAGCTCCTCGATAGTTGTCTATTTTTTTCAATGGGCCAAGGTGTATGTGTGTATAAATTATATGTACACATTTAGCTGTAGAAATCTGCTGTATAGTACGTGTGTTTGGGTCCCTTTTTTTTCTAACCTCAAAAGTCAAAATGTCCGATATAGTTAAAAAAACGTTATGACAGACCACCTCAAAAAAACGGAATGGAATTTTACAGTTTTTTAACTGAATGGGACACCCAAAATGTACATGAAAATAAAGAATGTGGGATTTGCAATACTAACTACGAACAATAAAACACTGAATATTAACAACATATGAACCTCTTTACTTCTCAAACCAGCTCCTCGATAGTTGTCTATTTTTTTTCAATGGGCCAAGGTGTATGTGTTTATAAATTATATGTACACATTTAGCTGTAAAAATCTGCTGTATAGTACGTGTGTTTAGGTAAAAAAAAATTCTAGGAACACTAACGCCAAAAGTCAAAATGTCCGATAGAGTTCTAAAAATGTTATGAGAGACAACTTGAAAAAAAACGGAATGGAATTTTACATTTTTTTTACTGAATGGGACACCCAAAATGTACATGAAAATAAAGAAAATAGGATTTGCAATACTAACTACGAACAATAAAACACTGAATATTAACAACGTATGAACCTCTTTACTTCTCAAACCAGCTCCTCGATAGTTGTCTATTTTTTTCAATGGGCCAAGGTGTATGTGTGTATAAATTATATGTACACATTTAGCTGTAAAAATCTGCTGTATAGTACGTGTGTTTGGGTCAATGTTTTTTCTAGGAACACTAACACCAAAAGTCACAATGTCCGATAGAGCTAAAAAAACGTTATGACGGACCACTTCAAAAAAACGGAATGGAATTTTGCAGTTTTTTACTAAATGGGACACCCAAAATGTACATGAAAATAAAGAAAGTAGGATTTGCAATACTAACTAGAACAATAAAACACTGAATATTAACAACGTATGAACCTCTTTTACTTCTCAGACCAGCTATTTTTTTCAATGGGCCAAGGTGTATGTGTTTATAAATTATATGTACACATTTAGCTGTAAAAATCTGCTGTATAGTACGTGTGTTTGGGTAAAAAAAAATTCTAGGAACACTTAACGCCAAAAGTCGAAATGTCCGATAGGGTCCTAAAAATGTTATGAGAGACAACTAAAAAAAAACGAAATGGAATTTTGCAGTTTTTTACTGAATGGGACATCCAAAATGTACATGAAAATAAAGAAAGTGGGATCTACAATACTAACTACGAACAATAAAACACTGAATATTAACAACGTATGAGCCTCTTTTACTTCTCAGACCAGCTCCTCGATAGTTGTCTATTTTTTTCAATGGGCCAAGGTGTATGTGTTTATAAATTATATGTACACACTTAGCTGTAAAAATCAGCTGTATAGTACGTGTGTTTGGGTCAATTTTTTTTCTAGGAACACTAACACCAAAAGTCACAATGTCAGATAGAGTTAAAAAAAAAACATTATGACAGACCACTTCAAAAAAACGGAATGGAATTTTGCAGTTTTTTTACTGAATGAGACACCCAAAATGTACATGAAAATAAAGAAAGTAAGATTTGCAATACTAACTACGAACAATAAAACACTGAATATTAACAACGTATGAACCTCTTTTACTTCTCAGACCAGCTATTTTTTTCAATGGGCCAAGGTGTATGTGTTTATAAATTATATGTACACATTTAGCTGTAAAAATCTGCTGTATAGTACGTGTGTTTATTTCTAGGAACACTAACCCAAAAGTCACAATGTCCGATAGAGCTAAAAAAACGTTATGACAGACCACTTAAAAAAAACGGAATGGAATTTTGCAGTTTTTTACTGAATGGGACACCCAAAATGTACATGAAAATAAAGAAAGTAGGATTTGCAATACTAACTACGAACAATAAAACACTGAATATTAACAACGTATGAACCTCTTTTACTTCTCAGACCAGCTATTTTTTTCAATGGGCCAAGGTGTATGTGTTTATAAATTATATGTACAGATTTAACTGTAAAAATCTGCTGTATAGTACGTGTGTTTGGGTAAAAAAAAATTCTAGGAACACTAAACGCCAAAAGTCGAAATGTCTGATAGAGTTCTAAAAATGTTATGAGAGACAACTTAAAAAAAACGGAATGGAATTTTGCAGTTTTTTACTGAATGGGACACCCAAAATGTACATGAAAATAAAGAAAGTAGGATTTGCAATACTAACTACGAACAATAAAACACTGAATATTAACAACGTATGAACCTCTTTTACTTCTCAGAGCAGCTCCTCGATAGTTGTCTATTTTTTTCAATGGGCCAAAGTGTATGTGTTTATAAATTATATGTACACATTTAGCTGTAAAAATCAGCTGTATAGTACGTGTGTTTGGGTCCATTTTATTTCTAGGAACACTAACCCCAAAAGTCACAATGTCCGATAGAGCTAAAAAAAAACGTTATGACAGACCACTTAAAAAAAAACGGAATGGAATTTTGCAGTTTTTTACTAAATGGGACACCCAAAATGTACGTGAAAATAAAGAAAGTGGGATCTGCAATACTAACTACGAACAATAAAACACTGAATATTAACAACGTATGAACCTCTTTTACTTCTCAGACCAGCTATTTTTTTCAATGGGCCAAGGTGTATGTGTTTATAAATTATATGTACACATTTAGCTGTAAACATCTGCTGTATAGTACGTGTGTTTGGGTAAAAAATGTTTCTAGGAACACTAACACCAAAAGTCAAAATGTCCGATAGAGTTCTAAAAATGTTATGAGAGTAAACTTTAAAAAAAACGGAATGGAATTTTGCAGTTTTTTACTGAATGGGCCACTCAAAATGTACATGAAAATAAAGAAAGTAGGATTTGCAATACTAACTACGAACAATAAAACACTGAATATTAACAACGTATGAACCTCTTTTACTTCTCAGACCAGCTCCTCGATAGTTGTCTATTTTTTTCAATTGGCCAAGGTGTATGTGTTTATAAATTATATGTACACATTTAGCTGTAAAAATCTGCTGTATAGTACGTGTGTTTGGGTAAAAAAAAAATTCTAGGAACACTAACGCCAAAAGTCAAAATGTCCGATAGAGTTCTAAAAATGTTATGAGAGACAACTTAAAAATAAACGGAATGGAATTTTGCAGTTTTTCACTAAATGGGACACCCACAATGTACATTAAAATAAAGAAAGTGGGATCTACAATACTAACTACGAACAATAAAACACTGAATATTAACAACGTATGAACCTCTTTTACTTCTCAGACCAGCTCCTCGATAGTTGTCTATTTTTTTCAATTGTCCAAGGTGTATGTGTGTATAAATTATATGTACACATTTAGCTGTAAAAATCTGCTGTATAGTACGTGTGTTTAGGTCCATTTTATTTCTAGGAACACTAATCCAAAAGTCACAATGTCCGATAGAGCTAAAAAAAAACGTTATGACAGACCACTTCAAAAAAACGGAATGGAATTTTGCAGTTTTTTTACTGAATGGGACACCCAAACTGTACATGAAAATAAAGAAAGTAGGATCTGCAATACTAACTACGAACAATAAAACACTGAATATTAACAACGTATGAACCTATTTTACTTCTCAGACCAGCTATTTTTTTTCAATGGGCCAAGGTGTATGTGTTTATAAATTATATGTACACATTTAGCTGTAGAAATATGCTGTATAGTTCGTGTGTTTAGGTAAAAAAAATTCTCGGAACACTTAACGCCAAAAGTCGAAATGTCCGATAGAGTTCTAAAAATGTTATGAGAGACAACTTAAAAATAAACGGAATGGAATTTTGCAGTTTTTTACTAAATGGGACACCCAAAATGTACATGAAAATAAAGAAAGTAGGATTTGCAATACTAACTACGAACAATAAAACACTGAATATTAACAACGTATGAACCTCTTTTACTTCTCAGACCAGCTCCTCGATAGTTGTCTATTTTTTTCAATGGGCCAAGGTGTATGTGTGTATAAATTATATGTACACATTTAGCTGTAAAAATCTGCTGTATAGTACGTGTGTTTAGGTAAAAAAAATTCTAGGAACACTAACGCCAAAAGTCGAAATGTCCGATAGAGTTCTAAAAATGTTATGAGAGACAACTTGAAAAAAAACGGAATGGAATTTTACAGTTTTTTTACTGAATGGGACACCCAAAATGTACATGAAAATAAAGAAAGTAGGATTTGCAATACTAACTACGAACAATAAAACACTGAATATTAACAACGTATGAACCTCTTTTACTTCTCAGACCAGCTCCTCGATAGTTGTCTATTTTTTTCAATGGGCCAAGGTGTATGTGTGTATAAATTATATGTACACATTTAACTGTAAAAATCTGCTGTATAGTACGTGTGTTTGGGTAAAAAAAAATTCTAGGAACACTAAACGCCAAAAGTCGAAATGTCTGATAGAGTTCTAAAAATGTTATGAGAGACAACTTAAAAAAAAACGGAATGGAATTTTGCAATTTTTTTACTGAATGGGACACCCAAAATGTACATTAAAATAAAGAAAGTGGGATCTGCAATACTAACTACGAACAGTAAAACACTGAATATTAACAACGAATGAACCTCTTTTACTTCTCAGACCAGCTCCTCGATAGTTGTCTATTTTTTTCAATGGGCCAAGGTGTATGTGTGTATAAAATATACGTACACATTTAGCTGTAAAAATCTGCAGTATAGTATGTGTGTTTGGGTCCCTTTTTTTTCTAACCTCAAAAGTCAAAATGTCCGATAAGAGTTAAAAAAACGTTATGACAGACCACCTCAAAAAAACGGAATGGAATTTTACAGTTTTTTAACTGAATGGGACACCCAAAATGTACATGAAAATGAAGAACGTGGGATTTACAATATTAACTACGAACAATAAAACACTGAATATTAACAATATATGAACGTCGCTCCTTTTTTTACTTCTCAGACCAGCCCCGTAGTTGTGTAACTTTTACAATCAAGCAAAACACAACAAAAATGTAAAAAAAAACCCAACAAAATATGAATGCAAGGTGTAATAAACACCTACAATATGATATATTATCACTTAAAAATCTGTTTCTGACACACGCGTTTCGGGCTGCCTGCTCTGAAAACAAACCCCGCCCACTCCGGTGCGTTCCTGGTCGGAGCTGCTGTGACGTAGATTACCGTAATAACTCCTATAACACCCAAAAGCGCAGATTTCGACCATTGAAATACTTTCTACAGTTCAGGACTTACGGTCATTTAAACACAGCACTGCACATCATAATGGCGGCTACAGTTTAGACTTTGACTTAGACAAACTTTTTTGATCCACAAGGGAAATTGTTCCACACAGTAGCTCAGTTTCAAAGGATGGAAAGGGCATACTTGCCAACCCTCCCGGATTTTCCGGGACACTCCCGAAATTCAGCGCCTCTCCCGAAAACCTCCCGGGACAAATTTTCTCCCGAAAATCTCCCGAAATTCAGGCGGAGCTGGAGGCCACGCCCCCTCCAGCTCCATGCGGACCTGAGTCCGCTTTCCCACAATATAAAGAACGTCTACAGTAAAGCAGTCCGTCTGCGGTAAACAGCAATGTTGTGACACTCTTAAACAGGACAATACTGCCATCTAGTGCATTTGATGAAAGCACTTTTGTGCGTGCCACACAGCAATGCATCATCAGAGAGGGTGTTCAGCATGGTTAGAAAGATAGGGACAGAATAGAACAAAGATGGACAATTCAACCCTTAACTCAACAATGAGTAGATGAGTGTTATGTGTGTGTGTGTATGTGTGTGTGTGTATGTGTGTAAATAAATGAACACTGAAATTCAAGTATTTCTTTTATTTATATATTTGTATATATATATATAGCTAGAATTCACTGAAAGTAAATTATTTCTTATATATATATATATATATAGCTAGAATTCACTGAAAGTCAATTATTTCTTATATATATATATATATATATATATATATATAGCTAGAATTCACTGAAAGTCAATTATTTCTTATATATATATATATATATATATATATATAGCTAGAATTCACTGAAAGTCAATTATTTCTTATATATATATATATATATATAGCTAGAATTCACTGAAAGTAAATTATTTCTTATATATATATATATATATATATATATATAGCTAGAATTCACTGAAAGTCAATTATTTCTTATATATATATATATATATATATATATATATATATATATATATATATATATATATATATATCTAGAATTCACTGAAAGTCAATTATTTCTTATATATATATATATATATATATATATATATATAGCTAGAATTCACTGAAAGTCAATTATTTCTTAAATATATATATATATATATATATATATATATATATATATATATATATATATATATATATATATATATATATATATATATATATATATCCATCCATCCATCCATCCATTTTCTACCGCTTATTCCCTTCGGGGTCGCGGGTATATATATATATATATATATATATATATATATATAGCTAGAATTCACTGAAAGTCAATTATTTCTTTTATATATATATATATATATATATATATATATATATATATATATATATATATATATAGCTAGAATTCACTGAAAGTCAATTATTTCTTATATGTATATATATATATATATATATATATATATATATATATATATATATATATATATCCATCCATCCATCCATCCATTTTCTACCGCTTATTCCCTTCGGGGTCGCGGGGATATATATATATATATATATATATATATATATATATATATATATATATATATGAAATACTTGACTTGGTGAATTCTAGCTGTAAATATACTCCTCCCCTCTTAAACACGCCCCCAACCACGCCCCCCGCACCCACCCCCACCCCCCACCTCCCGAAATTGGAGGTCTCAAGGTTGGCAAGTATGGGAAAGGGTAAGGATGGAAAGAATAATGCAGGTATTAAGTAGACTAAAAATGTACCATAGTAGCAATATAACATATGTGATGTAATTAGTTAGTTAGTTAGTTTATTATTTCTTCGGTCAATGGTCAACAAAATAAGCAAACAGTTTCACATAAACAAACAGTTGTACATTCATAAATTGAAAGGGTTTAGGCCGAAGTTGAACACTTATTGCGCCTAACCCTATAAACAATGTCAAATACAAGATGAGCTTCCAAAAAATGTAACATTTCCTTTGCACAACATATTATAAATACACCTTGTACACAACATAAACACTGTTCAATTATATACACTGATATAGTATATGATATTTGTATATAATATATAACAAATCCCAATTACCATGTACAATATTACAGTATATGTAACGGCTGCAGCAAAAAAAAAAAAAAAAAAAAAAAAAGGGCCGCAAAAGACCAAAGATTATTCCCAGGCGCGGCCACCGCTGCTGCTCACTGCTCCCCTCACCTACCAGGGGGTGAAAAAGGGGATGGGTCAAATGCAGAGGACACATTTCACCACACCGAGTGTGTGTGTGACAATCATTGGTACTTTAACTTAACTTTAACTTTACACATACAAACTGTAGCACACAAAAAAGCACATTTAATAAAAAAAAACGTTATTATGGTCTTACCTTTACTTATAAATGAAGTCCATGCGCAGCTCCTTTTGAACAAAAGCATTGATAACTTGTTTATAGAAGTCTTCAGTTTTAAAAGTCTCTCTGTAGAGAGTAGATCCAGCAGAAAATATACATTAAAAACAAAGAGAGGAAGCTAATATAGAATAGTTTTGATGTTAAAGGTCTAAGAAAATTATGCAGAACGTCCGGCGGGCGCGGTCGAAAATCCTAACGGGCCGCATTTTGCCCAGGTCTGGTGTAACCTGTCGTCAGATTCAATCATTTATCAAAAATAAAGTCTGCCTGGTGTTGCTTTATTTTGCAGCATTCCCGAAAAAGGATTAAGTCGTGCTTCTGTTTGGGGGCGCCGCTCGAAGGATTGTTGTATATACAGGTAAAAGCCAGTAAATTAGAATATTTTGAAAAACTTGATTTATTTCAGTAATTGCATTCAAAAGATGTAACTTGTACATTATATTTATTCATTGCACACAGACTGATGCATTCAAATGTTTATTTCATTTAATTTTGATGATTTGAAGTGGCAACAAATGAAAATCCAAAATTCCGTGTGTCACAAAATTAGAATATTACTTAAGGCTAATACAAAAAAGGGATTTTTAGAAATGTTGGCCAACTGAAAAGTATGAAAATGAAAAATATGAGCATGTACAATACTCAATACTTGGTTGGAGCTCCTTTTGCCTCAATTACTGCGTTAATGCGGCGTGGCATGGAGTCGATGAGTTTCTGGCACTGCTCAGGTGTTATGAGAGCCCAGGTTGCTCTGATAGTGGCCTTCAACTCTTCTGCGTTTTTGGGTCTGGCATTCTGCATCTTCCTTTTCACAATACCCCACAGATTTTCTATGGAGCTAAGGTCAGGGGAGTTGGCGGGCCAATTTAGAACAGAAATACCATGGTCCGTAAACCAGGCACGGGTAGATTTTGCGCTGTGTGCAGGCGCCAAGTCCTGTTGGAACTTGAAATCTCCATCTCCATAGAGCAGGTCAGCAGCAGGAAGCATGAAGTGCTCTAAAACTTGCTGGTAGACGGCTGCGTTGACCCTGGATCTCAGGAAACAGAGTGGACCGACACCAGCTGGACTGCTGCTGAGTGGTCCAAAGTCATGTTTTCTGACGAAAGCAAATTTTGCATTTCCTTTGGAAATCGAGGTCCCAGAGTCTGGAGGAAGACAGGAGAGGCACAGGATCCACGTTGCCTGAAGCTAGTGTAAAGTTTCCACCATCAGTGATGGTTTGGGGTGCCATGTCATCTGCTGGTGTCGGTCCACTCTGTTTCCTGAGATCCAGGGTCAACGCAGCCGTCTACCAGCAAGTTTTAGAGCACTTCATGCTTCCTGCTGCTGACCTGCTCTATGGAGATGGAGATTTCAAGTTCCAACAGGACTTGGCGCCTGCACACAGCGCAAAATCTACCCGTGCCTGGTTTACGGACCATGGTATTTCTGTTCTAAATTGGCCCGCCAACTCCCCTGACCTTAGCCCCATAGAAAATCTGTGGGGTATTGTGAAAAGGAAGATGCAGAATGCCAGACCCAAAAACGCAGAAGAGTTGAAGGCCACTATCAGAGCAACCTGGGCTCTCATAACACCTGAGCAGTGCCAGAAACTCATCGACCCCATGCCACGCCGCATTAACGCAGTAATTGAGGCAAAAGGAGCTCCAACCAAGTATTGAGTATTGTACATGCTCATATTTTTCATTTTCATACCTTTCAGTTGGCCAACATTTCTAAAAATCCCTTTTTTGTATTAGCCTTAAGTAATATTCTAATTTTGTGACACACAGAATTTTGGATTTTCATTCGTTGCCACTTCAAATCATCAAAATTAAATGAAATAAACATTTGAATGCATCAGTCTGTGTGCAATGAATAAATATAATGTACAAGTTACACCTTTTGAATGCAATTACTGAAATAAATCAAGTTTTTCAAAATATTCTAATTTACTGGCTTTTACCTGTAAATACAATATTCCCACTAGAATACACGCGCTAGCAAAATTTGGCAAGTTTTCCCCAGACTCTCCCAAGCCCTCGGAAATGCAGATTTTAAAAAAGTTGCCTTCACAGCCACGTTTCCATGACAACCCCCGTGCAAGTTAAGGCAAGCCCCCCCCCCCCCCCCCCCTCTTGAGCAAGACTTGAATTTGTGTTGACAGTTTTGGCCTTTTAATGGCACTTTTGTCCCTCCTCCAGGAGTATTTGTTTACCGGGATCCTACGCCGCGAGCTGTCAGGCTGGCCGAGATTGACTCCTTCAGATAAAAGAGTGTATTACGCGCCCTTTTTTTTTTTTGGCCGCCATAATTATTGCCGTAATGATGTTTTGTGTGGGTCTTGGCACGGCTCAGACTTTCTTACTTCTGCTCCGGGTCACTTAATAAGGATTATGAAGATGGTCACACGCGCCTGTGATGACTTTATGGATGTGACCCAAGTTTGAGACACTTGACTATATAAACCAGTATGGTATCTGTAAAGCAAAATGTCCGACTCAACCTCAAAGGTTCTTTGACGAGTTTAGTTTTAGTGTCGTGACGTACAAAAATGGCTTGCCGCTGTACCCTCTTAGAACACAAAGGCATCAAAGCTTCAAATGACCGGGAATGACATTTTTGACACCAGTTTAGTATGACCATACTTGCCGACCTTGAGACCTCCGATTTCGGGAGGTGGGGGGGAGAGGGGTGGGAGGGGGGCGTGGTTGGGGGCGTGGCTAAAAGGGGAGGAGTATATTTACAGCTAGAATTCACCAAGTCAAGTATTTCATATATCATATACAGTGAATTCTAGCTATATATATATATATATATATATATATATATATATATATATATATATATATATATATATATATATATATATATATATATGTAACCCCCCCTAGTGCTGGATCCACTATGGACTGGACTCTCACAATATTATGTTAGACCCACTCGACATCCATTGCATTCGGTCTCCCTAGAGGGGGGGGGTTACCCACATATGCGGTCCTCTCCAAGGTTTCTCATAGTCATTCAGATCGACGTCCCACTGGGCTGAGTTTTTCCTTGCCCTTATGTGGGCTTTGTACTGAGGATGTCGTTGTGGCTTGTGCAGCCCTTTGAGACACTTGTGATTTAGGGCTATATAAATAAACATTGATTGATATATATATATATATATATATATATATATATATATATATATATATATATTATATACATTATATATATATTATATATTATATATATTATATATATATATATATATAAATAAAATGTGTGTGTATATATATATATATATATATAATAAAATATATATATATATATATATTTTATTATATATATATATATATATATATAATAAAATGTATATATATATATATATATATATATATATATAAGTCAAGTATTTCATATATCATATACAGTGAATTCTAGCTATATATATATATATATATATATATATATATATATATATATATATATATATATATATATATATATATATATATATATATATATATATATATATATATATATGTATATATATATATATATATATATGTTACCCACATATGCGGTCCTCTCCAAGGTTTCTCATAGTCATTCACATCGACGTCCCACTGGGCTGAGTTTTTCCTTGCCCTTATGTGGGCTTTGTACTGAGGATGTCGTTGTGGCTTGTGCAGCCCTTTGAGACACTTGTGATTTAGGGCTATATAAATAAACATTGATATATATATATATATATATATATATATATATATATATATATATATATATTATATACATTATATATATATTATATATATTATATATATATATATATATAAATAAAATGTGTGTGTATATATATATATATATATATAATAAAATATATATATATATATATTTTATTATATATATATATATATATAATAAAATGTATATATATATATATATATATATATATATATATATATAAGTCAAGTATTTCATATATCATATACAGTGAATTCTAGCTATATATATATATATATATATATATATATATATATATATATATATATATATATATATATATATATATATATGTATATATATATATATATATATATATATATATATGTTACCCACATATGCGGTCCTCTCCAAGGTTTCTCATAGTCATTCACATCGACGTCCCACTGGGGTGAGTTTTTCCTTGCCCTTATGTGGGCTTTGTACTGAGGATGTCGTTGTGGCTTGTGCAGCCCTTTGATACACTTGTGATTTAGGGCTATATAAATAAACATTGATTGATATATATATATTTTATTATATATATATATATATATATATATATATATATATGTCTTAATAAGGTTATCCAAAAAATAGTGCTCGATACCGTAGTAGAGCGCAATATATGTATGTGTGGGAAAAAAATCACAAGACTATTTCATCTCTACAGGCCTGTTTCATGAGGGGGGGTACCCTCAATCGTCAGGAGATTTTAATGGGAGCATTCACATACCATGGTTTATATAGGGCACAGAGTGGGTGGGTACAGACTGGCGTAGGGGCGTGGTGATTGGCTCATGTGTTACCTAGGAGGTGTTTCCGTCTATGGCGGCATGTTGTTACAATTTCGCTGCGCTTGTTGAGGGATGACAGGTCTGGACGGTAAATAATAAACAGTTTCTCTTTCAAGCATAGGTTGCATCTTTTATTACCACTATTGTAAGGTGTGCTGGATGCAAGAATTTGCCATGTTATTGAATATTCAACATTATTGTCTTTGAGGTCCCAAATGTGTTTGCTGAGTTCTGTGGTATTTCGCAGGTTTTTGTTCCTGAAAGAAGCCTTGTGGTTGTTCCATCTGGTTTTGAATTCACCCTCGGTTAATCCTACATATGTGTCGGATGTGTTAATGTCCTTGCGTATTACCTTAGATTGGTAGACAACTGATGTTTGTAAGCATCCCCCGTTGAGAGGGCAATCAGGTTTCTTTCGACAGTTACATGCTCTGTTGGTTTTGGAGTCGTTCTGACTGGGGGTCGACGGCTCATTTGCAATTGTTTTGTTGTGGTTTGAGATGGTTTGTCGTATATTGTTCATGCAGCTGTAGCTCAATTTGATGTTGTTCTTGTTGAATACTTTTCTTAGGTTGTTGTCTTTGGGAAAGTGTTTGTCAATCAGGTTGAGGAATTTGTGTCCAATGTTCGTTGAGACGTTTTTGCTGTATGGGGGGTTGTACCAGATGATGCCGTTTCGTTTTCTGTTCTTTTTTGGCTGGTTTCCTGGCGTGGGTTCATAGGTGAGGGTGAAATTGTATCCGCTTTCATCAAGGGCTTTATATATATATGTATATATATACCCACATATGCGGTCCTCTCCAAGGTTTCTCATAGTCATTCACATCGACGTCCCACTGGCAAACATTGCGATCTAAAAAAAAACCTAACCCCAAATCTCAAAATTGCGCTCTACTGCAATTTTTTAATAAAACGCAAAAAAAACTGCTCCTCGGAAGAAAACAATGACAAAACTGCCTGTAACTCCCACTGGGAAGGTCGGAGAGACATGAAACAAAAACCTCTATGTAGGTCTCACTTAGACCTACATTTCATAAATTGACAACCCCCCAGCAAAAATCAACAGGAAGTTTGCAATTTCCCCTTCAAAACAATTTTTTTTTATAAACCGGTCACTTCTCTTCAGACATTATCTCCTCTGAGCGCATTTGTCGTATCAGCTTCAAAATAACACAGGAGAGAGATTGAACCCTTCCAAATAAAAGTTATCGAAATAATTTTTCTAACTGCTCCAGTTTTGATTTTATGAGCCTTCAAAGAACCGCTGCGCTGATGCTGCTGCGCAGACCTACATTTCATAAATTGACAACCCCCAGCAAAAATCAACAGGAAGTTTGCTATTCCCCCTTCAAAACAATTTTTTTGTAAAAACCGGTCACCTTCCTTCAAAAACGATCTCCTCTGAGCGCGTTTGTCGTTTCGCCTTCAAACTAACACAGGAGAGAGATTGAACCCTTGTGATTACAATGACAGAAGCGCTTTTTTTTGTAACTGCTCCGGTTTTGATTTTATGACCCTTCAAAGACCCGCTGCACTGATGCTGCTGCGCTGCTGTTTTTTTAAGATGGCTGCTTAAAAGCAGGAAGCACCAACGTGCCCACACAATGCAAACAAGGTAGGTACACTAGACAAAAGTCTTGGGACACTTCAGACTAAAAGTAGACAAAAGTATTGGGACACTTAGGACTATCACTGGACAAAAGTATTGGGACATTTAGGACTAGCACCTGCCAAATATGCGGGCCCGACCAATGCTGCTTGCAGCTTTAATTAGGGCCCGCATGGCCCATTGTATAAGGACTCCCAAAGGGAGTCCTTATGCAATGGGACATAAGGACCTATTGAATTTGTAAGGTTTTATTATTATTATTATACCGGCCGCCTCTTTGAGCACTAATTTGACCCACTTAACATGCTTCAAAACTCACCATATTTGACCCACACATCAGGACCTGCGAAAATTGCCTTTTAATAAAAAAAAACGAACCCCAAAACTCAAAATTGCGCTCTAGCGCCTCCTAGGAAAAACAAAACTAGACTGCCTGTAACTCCCACTAGGAATGTTGGAAAGACATGAAACAAAATTCTCTATGTAGGTCTGACTTAGACCTAGATTTCATAATTGTACATCCTTGGGCAGAAATCAACAGGAAGTTGGCAATTCCCCCTTCAAGACAAAAAAGTACTAAAAACAGTCACTTTTGCCTGTAATTTGACCCCCTTAACATGCTTCAAAACTCACCGAACTGAACACACACATCAGGACTGGCAAAAATTGCGATCTAATAAAAAGACCTAACCCCAAATCTCAAAATTGTGCTCTAGCGCAATTTTTTTATGAAACGCACAAAAAACTGCTCCTCGGATGAAAAAACTGACAAAACTGCCTGTAACTCTCCCTGGGAAAGTCGGAGAGACATGAAACAAAAACCTCTATGTAGGTCTCACTTAGACCTACATTTCATAAATGGACAACCCCCCAGCAAAAATCAACAGGAAGTTTGCTATTCCCCCTTCAAAACAAATTTTTTGTAAAAATCGGTCACCTTCCTCCAAAAACTATCTCCTCTGAGCGCGTTTGTCGTTTTGGCTTCAAACTAACACAGGAGAGAGATTGAACCCTTGTGTATAAAATAACAGAACAGAGTTTTAATACCTGCTCCGGTTTTGATTTTATGACCCTTCAAAGACCCGCCGCGCTGATGCTGCTGCGCTGCTGTTTTTTTTAAGATGGCTGCTTAAAAGCAGGAAGCACCAACATGCCCACACAATGCAGACAATGTAGGTACACTAGACAAAAGTCTTGGGACACTTATGACTACCACCGGACAAAAGTATTGGGACACTTATGACTACCACCGGACAAAAGTATTGGGACACTTAGGACGACAACTGGACAAAAGTATTGGGACACTTGGGACTACAACTTGACAAAAGTATTGGGAAACTTGGGACTAAAACTTGACAAAAGTTTTGGGCCACTTGGGACTAAAACTTGACAAAAGTATTGGGACACTTGACTACAACTTGACATAAATATTGGGACACTTCGGATTACCACTGGACAAAAGTATTGGGACACTTATGACTAAAACTTGACAAAAGTATTGGGCCACTTGGGACTAAAACTTGACAAAAGTATTGGGACACATAGAACTACCACTGGACAAAAGTATTGGGACACTTAGGACTAAAACTGGACATATGTTTTGGGACACTTAGGACTACAACTTGACAAAAGTATTGGGACACTTATGACTACCACCGGACAAAAGTATTGGGACACTTAGGACGACAACTGGACGAAAGTATTGGGACACTTGGGACTACAACTTGACAAAAGTATTGGGAAACTTGGGACTAAAGCTTGACAAAAGTTTTGGGCCACTTGGGACTAAAACTTGACAAAAGTATTGGGACACTTGACTACAACTTGACATAAATATTGGGACACTTCGGATTACCACTGGACAAAAGTATTGGGACACTTATGACTAAAACTTGACAAAAGTATTGGGCCACTTGGGACTAAAACTTGACAAAAGTATTGGGACACATAGAACTACCACTGGACAAAAGTATTGGGACACTTAGGACTAAAACTGGACAAATGTTTTGGGACACTTAGGACTAAAACTGGACAAAAGTATTGGGACACTTAGGATTAAAACTTGACAAATGTATTGGGACACTTAGGACTACAACTTGACAAAAGTATTGGGACACTTATGACTACCACTGGACAAAAGTATTGGGACACTTAGGACGACAACTGGACAAAAGTATTGGGACACTTGGGACTACAACTTGACAAAAGTATTGGGAAACTTGGGACTAAAACTTGACAAAAGTTTTGGGCCACTTGGGACTAAAACTTGACAAAAGTATTGGGACACTTGACTACAACTTGACATAAATATTGGGACACTTCGGATTACCACTGGACAAAAGTATTGGGACACTTATGACTAAAACTTGACAAACGTATTGGGCCACTTGGGACTAAAACTTGACAAAAGTATTGGGACACATAGAACTACCACTGGACAAAAGTATTGGGACACTTAGGACTAAAACTGGACAAATGGTTTGGGACACTTAGGACTAAAACTGGACAAAAGTATTGGGACACTTAGGATTAAAACTTGACAAATGTATTGGGACACTTAGGACTACAACTTGACAAAAGTATTGGGAAACTTGGGACTAAAACTTGACAAAAGTTTTGGGACACTTGGGACTAAAACTTGACAAAAGTATTGGGACACTTGACTACAACTTGACATAAATATTGGGACACTTCAGATTACCACTGGACAAAAGTATTGGGACACTTATGACTAAAACTTGACAAAAGTATTGGGCCACTTGGGACTAAAACTTGACAAAAGTATTGGGACACATAGAACTACCACTGGACAAAAGTATTGGGACACTTAGGACTAAAACTGGACAAATGTTTTGGGACACTTAGGACTAAAACTGGACAAAAGTATTGGGACACTTAGGATTAAAACTTGACAAATGTATTGGGACACTTAGGACTACCACCGGACAAAAGTATTGGGACACTTAGGATGACAACTGGACAAAAGTATTGGGACACTTGGGACTACAACTTGACAAAAGTATTGGGAAACTTGGGACTAAAACTTGACAAAAGTTTTGGGCCACTTGGGACTAAAACTTGACAAAAGTATTGGGACACTTGACTACAACTTGACATAAATATTGGGACACTTCGGATTACCACTGGACAAAAGTATTGGGACACTTATGACTAAAACTTGACAAAAGTATTGGGCCACTTGGGACTAAAACTTGACAAAAGTATTGGGACACATAGAACTACCACTGGACAAAAGCATTGGGACACTTAGGACTAAAACTGGACAAATGTTTTGGGACACTTAGGACTAAAACTGGACAAAAGTATTGGGACACTTAGGATTAAAACTTGACAAATGTATTGGGACACTTAGGACTACAACTTGACAAAAGTATTGGGACACTTATGACTACCACCGGACAAAAGTATTGGGACACTTAGGACGACAACTGGACAAAAGTATTGGGACACTTGGGACTACAACTTGACAAAAGTATTGGGAAACTTGGGACTAAAACTTGACAAAAGTTTTGGGCCACTTGGGACTAAAACTTGACAAAAGTATTGGGACACTTGACTACAACTTGACATAAATATTGGGACACTTCGGATTACCACTGGACAAAAGTATTGGGACACTTATGACTAAAACTTGACAAAAGTATTGGGCCACTTGGGACTAAAACTTGACAAAAGTATTGGGACACTTGACTACAACTTGACATAAATATTGGGACACTTCGGATTACCACTGGACAAAAGTATTGGGACACTTATGACTAAAACTTGACAAAAGTATTGGGCCACTTGGGACTAAAACTTGACAAAAGTATTGGGACACTTGACTACAACTTGACATAAATATTGGGACACTTCGGATTACCACTGGACAAAAGTATTGGGACACTTATGACTAAAACTTGACAAAAGTATTGGGCCACTTGGGACTAAAACTTGACAAAAGTATTGGGACACATAGAACTACCACTGGACAAAAGTATTGGGACACTTAGGACTAAAACTGGACAAATGTTTTGGGACACTTAGGACTAAAACTGGACAAAAGTATTGGGACACTTAGGATTAAAACTTGACAAATGTATTGGGACACTTAGGACTACAACTTGACAAAAGTATTGGGACACTTATGACTACCACCGGACAAAAGTATTGGGACACTTAGGACGACAACTGGACAAAAGTATTGGGACACTTGGGACTACAACTTGACAAAAGTTTTGGGCCACTTGGGACTAAAACTTGACATAAGTATTGGGACACTTGACTACAACTTGACATAAATATTGGGACACTTCGGATTACCACTGGACAAAAGTATTGGGACACTTATGACTAAAACTTGACAAAAGTATTGGGACACATAGAACTACCACTTGACAAAAGTATTGGGAAACTTGGGACTAAAACTTGACAAAAGTTTTGGGCCACTTGGGACTAAAACTTGACATAAGTATTGGGACACTTGACTACAACTTGACATAAATATTGGGACACTTCGGATTACCACTGGACAAAAGTATTGGGACACTTATGACTAAAACTTGACAAAAGTATTGGGACACATAGAACTACCACTGGACAAAAGTATTGGGACACTTAGGACTAAAACTGGACAAATGTTTTGGGACACTTAGGACTAAAACTGGACAAAAGTATTGGGACACTTAGGATTAAAACTTGACAAATGTATTGGGACACTTGACTACAACTTGACATAAATATTGGGACACTTCGGATTACCACTGGACAAAAGTATTGGGACACTTATGACTAAAACTTGACAAAAGTATTGGGCCACTTGGGACTAAAACTTGACAAAAGTATTGGGACACATAGAACTACCACTGGACAAAAGTATTGGGACACTTAGGACTAAAACTGGACAAATGTTTTGGGACACTTAGGACTAAAACCGGACAAAAGTATTGGGACACTTAGGATTAAAACTTGACAAATGTATTGGGACACTTAGGACTACAACTTGACAAAAGTATTGGGACACTTACTACTAAAACTGGACAAAAGTATTGGGACACTTAGGACTAGCACCCTCCAAATATGCGGGCCCGACCAATGCTGCTTGCAGCTTTAATTTAATTTTATTTTTTTAAACTAGAACTGCATGGAAGCGTGTTTAAGGAGAGGAGATGCAGAAAAAAAAAAAGTGGAATAGTATAGAGTAGGGGGTGCTGCTTTGTGACAGTAACACTTTTTGACAGGCACATTAGGCCGCAGAAAGAGCATCCTGCTCGGGGCTGAGGGCATATGGTGCCGCCTTCTGCCGGCGTCGCTATACACCGAGCTCCAACGCTCGCGCCGGGTCACGACTGTCTCAGGTTTGTTCCTTCTGTCTCTAAATAAAAACAGAACGAACGCTGCGAGGGGCTGGATGATGACGAGGGGGGCTGTTTGTCGGTCTGGACAGTGCAGTGTCTTCCATTAGAGGACAAGGAGGATGTTTTCCAGTCAGGCTTGTCAACAGCGTGTCTGCATAGGGGACGTTTGACATTCTCACAAACTGGCTGGTGGAGGGGATTTTGTCCTCTTTCTTTTGGCCGGGGAGCCTTAATCCGACTCTAAACAATGGGCTGTGTTTACACCACAGCGGCTTTGCCCTCACTTTAAGTGTGCAGAGAGGTGTCTCTAATATTTTGACCCTCCCCTTTTGCTCAAAAAGGCAACGGAAATACCACAGAGAGGAGAAAAAAAACACCAAAATGGGAAGAAAATCACTTCCATGGCGCTAATCATGAAAAAAAAAAAAAAAGCAAGTTCAGCCATGATGCCAAGCATGTATCATACCTGCCAACTACTCCGGTTTTCCCGTAATTAGTACGGTTTTCATCAGACAGTGATAAAAAATACGGTTTTTCATTAATTAAAATTTTTTTTTTTTTTAAACTTGGGTTTATTTAAATTCAAATTACCGTATTTTTCGGAGTATAAGTCGCACTGGAGTATAAGTCGCATTTTTTGGGGACATTATTTTGATAAAACCCAACACCAAGAATAGACATTTGAAAGGTAATTTAAAATAAATAAAGAATAGTGAACAACAGGCTGAATAAGTGTACGTTATATGAGGCATAAATAACCAACTGGTATGTTAACGTAACATATTATGGTATGGTAACATATAGAACATGCTATACGTTTACCAAACAATCTCTCACTCCTAATCAATAAATCCCATGAAATCTTATACGTCTAGTCTCTTATGTGAATGAGCTAAATAATATTATTTGATATTTTGTAATGTGTTAATAATTTCACACATAAGTCGCACCCCCCGGCCAAACTATGAAAAAAACTGCGAATTCCGGGAGACTCCCGAAATTCAGCGCCTCTCCCGAAAACCTCCCGGGAAAAATTTTCCCGAAAATCCCCCGAAATTCAGGCGGAGCTGGAGGCCACGTCCCCTCCAGCTCCATGCGGACCTGAGTGACGTGTCGACAGCCTGTTTTCACGTCCGCTTTCCCACAATATAAACAGCGTGCCTGCCCAATCACGTTATAACTGCAGGGCGAGTTCTTGGTTTCTTATGTGGGTTTATTGTTAGGCAGTTTCATTAACGTCCTCCCAGCGCGGCAACAACACACAACAACAGCAGTCACGTTTTCGTCTACCGTAAAGCAGTTTGTCTGCCGTAAACAGCAATGTTGTGACACTCTTAAACAGGACAATACTGCCATCTACTGTTGCCAAGCATGGATCATACCTGCCAAGTACTCCGGTTTTCCCGTAATTAGTACGGTTTTCATCAACCTATTCCGGGTTACGGTTGCAGTGATAAAAAATACGGTTTTTCATTAATTAAAAAAAAATATTTTTTTTTAAGTTTTATTCACGAAATCGCGTAACAACAATGACAATCGACACTGCTTCCCGTAACTTCCTATTGAGCCATTCCGAATGCCAATCCGCGAGGCTATTTATAGCACCGCTGCCAAGCACGAGGCACCAGTTGCCCATTGTTTCCGAACGAGCGAACGATCATGGAATCAGCCGGAGAAAAGTCGCAAACGATTCTTAAACCGAAAAGAGAACCGCAGTCAGTCCGTGAAGAATACCGTATTTTCCGCACCATAAGGCGCCCTGGGTTATAAGCCGCGCCTTCAATGAACGGCATATTTCAAAACTTTGTCCACCTATAAGCCGCCCGGTGTTGTAAGCCGCATCTAACTGTGCTAAAGGAATGTAAAAAAAACAGTCAAATAGGTCAGTCAAACTTTAATAATATATTAAAAACCAGCGTGATGTGGGCGCGCATGGAATCGTATATCAACATGGACGAAGCTGCGTGAAAAAAGCCACCCGGCCTCTTCGCGTAAACTTAAACTTACCTTAACCACTCGCTCATCTTTTATATATCACCATGGGTGGAAGTTTCTGGCCATTAGCATGGCAAGCTAGAACCCCAGTGAAGGATGACTTCTCATTCCCTGTGGTGCGAATATTCACCGTACGTGCTCCCGTTGTATCCACAGTGCGGTTCACAGGAATATCAGTTGCTGTGAAATAGTAATCCGTGTGCGGATGGAGAGATTGCGTCTTTTCATGAACCGGATCCCTGTCGCTTAGTAGGAGCCATTTTGTGGTCTTTACAGATGTAAACACACAAAGGAAATGAAACGTACGGTAATATCCGCCCGCTTTTTCTTCTTCTACGCGGGCGGGTGGTTGCTTACAGTAGAAGAATCAATCAATCAATCAATCAATCTTTATTTATATAGCCCTAAATCACAAGTGTCTCAAAGGGCTGCACAAGCCACAACGACATCCTCGGTACAAAGCCCACATACGGGCAAGGAAAACTCACCCCAGTGGGACGTCGATGTGAATGACTATGAGAAACCTTGGAGAGGACCGCATATGTGGGTAACCCCCCCCCCCTCTAGGGGAGACCGAAAGCAATGGATGTCGAGTGGGTCTGACATAATATTGTGAGAGTCCAGTCCATAGTGGATCCAACATAATAGTAAGAGTCCAGTCCATAGTGGGGCCAGCAGGACACCATCCCGAGCGGAGACGGGTCAGCAGCGTAGAGATGTTCCCAGCCGATGCACAGGCGAGCGGTCCACCCCGGGTCCCGACTCTGGACAGCCAGCACTTCATCCATGGCCACCGGACCTGTGCCCCCCCCCCCTCAAGGAAAAGGGGAGCAGAGGAGAAAAGAAAAGAAACGGCAGATCAACTGGTCTAACAGGGGGGCTGTTTAAAGGCTAGAGTATACAAATGAGTTTTAAGATGGGACTTAAATGCTTTTAAATTAATTTTGCTGTATTATCACTATCACTACAATCTTATGTGCATGTAGTATAATAAAATAATTCATACATCATACCTGCCAACTTTTGAAATCAGAAAAACCTAGTAGCCAGGGTCCAGGGGCCGCAGGCCCCGGTAGGTCCAGGACAAAGTCCTGGTGGGGGGTTCTGCCCCCCGACGCAAAATGATGATGATGATGAAAAGAAGCGCTTCCTGTTCTATGGGGGCGGGTGCTTACCTTGGCGGTTGCTTGCGTAGAAGAAGAAGCGCTTCCTGTTCTACCGGGAAAAAAGATGGCGGCTGTTTACCGTAGTTACGAGACCGAAACTTTATGAAAATGAATCTTAATATTTATCCATATATAAAGCGCACCGGGTTATAAGCCGCACTGTCAGCTTTTGAGAAAATTTGTGGTTTTTAGGTGCGCCTTATAGTGCGGAAAATACGGTATTCAAAAGCCTATCCGGGAATAATTATCCGTTCCAAAAAGGGTGAAAACTACGCGAATTGCACCTTGTGCAGACAAGATTTTTCGATCGGACACGGAGGAATTAGCGATGTAAAAGACCACGTTGGGACAAAAAAACACAAGTCTAATGCCGTTGCTAGCGATACAAGTGGAAAACTTTCAACGTTTATCGTCGCCCAAACAGATTCTTTGGATGTGCTAAATGCCGAAGTTTTATTTACGGAGGCAATAATTGAGCATGGACTAGAATAAATTTGGATTTTAGCCACAAAAAGGTAACGACACCAATGTTATCTATTGGAATTGTTTAGTACTGTTATACTGTTAAAAGTGTTTGTACTATTTATGCTTTCAAGTCCAAGTTGAAGAAATCTTGTTAAATGTTGACAGCATAACTACCAAAATACAGAAGTATGTCCTTAATATTTTTGCAGTGCTATTTCTGTTGAAAAGTTCAAATGATTACATTAGAGATGTGATGTGCCACTTTTCAAGTGTCTGATGGCTTCAATTAATTTTCATTCATTTTTCATATTTTGAATTCTTTTGAAAGGCTTACAAAAAAACGACATTTGAATTGTAATTCCATGCTATTGACAGGACTATTCATTTTAATGAAGTTAGCTTACCATGTTTACAGTATGATAATTGTGATAGAAATGTGAATTTTAGGCACAGAATATTTTTCACAATTGAACAAGGCAGTAGATTATACAAGCTTGGACAGAAAGTTAATAATGACACCAATTTTTTTTTTTAATGGAATTGTTTAGTACTGTTTTACCATTTGTTTACTGTAAAAAGTGTTTATGCTGTTTATACTTTCAATGAACAAATTGAAGTCTTGTGAAAGGTTGACAGGATAACTGGCATTAACTGTCAAAATAATTTCAAACTATTGAAGTTAGCTTACAGAATAAACATATGATTTTTGCTGTAATATTTTTGTTTTGAAAAGTCACTGTGACTGATAGAAAAGTGATGGTTTTAGCAACATTTTAACCTGTCTGAATGCTAATAATCATTTTGCGTCGGGGGGGGCAAAGCCTGAACCCCCCACCAGGACTTTGTCCTGGACCTACCGGGGCCTGCGGCCCCTGGACCCTGGCTACTAGGTTTTTCTGATTTCAAAAGTTGGCAGGTATGATGTATGAATTATTTTATTATACTACATGCACATAAGATTGTAGTGATAGTGATAATACAGCAAAATTAATTTAAAAATATTTTATTTAAATTCAAATTACCGTATTTTTCGGAGTATAAGTCGCACTGGAGTATAAGTCGCATTTTTTGGGGACATTATTTTGATAAAAGCCAACACCAAGAATAGACATTTGAAAGGTAATTTAAAATAAATAAAGAATAGTGAACAACAGGCTGAATAAGTGTACGTTATATGAGGCATAAATAACCAACTGGTATGTTAACGTAACATATTATGGTAAGAGTCATTCAAATAACTATAACATATAGAACATGCTATACGTTTACCAAACAATCTCTCACTCCTAATCACTAAATCCCATGAAATCTTATACGTCTAGTCTCTTACATGAATGAGCTAAATAATATTATTTGATATTTTGTGGTAATGTGTTAATAATTTCACACATAAGTCGTGTCAAACTATGAAAAAAACTGCGAATTCCGGAGGACTCCCGAAATTCAGCGCCTCTCCCGAAAACCTCCCGGGACAAATTTTCCCGAAAATCTCCCGAAATTCAGGCGGAGCTGGAGGCCACGCCCCCTCCAGCTCCATGCGGACCTGAGTGACGTGTCGACAGCCTGTTTTCACGTCCGCTTTCCCACAATATAAACAGCGTGTCTGCCCAATCACGTTATAACTGTAGGGCGAGTTCTTGGTTTCTTATGTGGGTTTATTGTTAGGCAGTTTCATTAACGTCCTCCCAGCGCGGCAACAACACACAACAACAGCAGTCACGTTTTCGTCTACCGTAAAGCAGTTTGTCTGCCGTAAACAGCAATGTTGTGACACTCTTAAACAGGACAATACTGCCATGTACTGTACATGCATATGTGACAAAAACATCTACGGCTTTTAGAGAGTGCACAACTGCGCACACAACAAGGAGACGAAGCAGAATGCATCATCAGAGAGGGTGTTCAGCACGGTTAGAAAGATAGTGACAGAGAATAGAACAAGGATGGACAATTCAACCCTTAACTCAACAATGAGTAGATGAGTGTTATGTGTGTGTATATGTGTAAATAAATGAACACTGAAATTCAAGTATTTCTCTTATTTATTATATATATATATATATATATATATATATATATATATATATATATATATATATATATATATATATATATATATATATATATAATAAAATAAAATATATATATATATATATATATATATAGCTAGAATTCACTGAAAGTCAAGTATTTCTTTGATATATATATATATATATATATATATATATATATATATATATATATATACATGAAATACTTGACTTGGTGAATTCTAGCTGTAAATATACTCCTCCCCTCTTAACCACGCCCCCGCCCCAACTACAGAATCTTTGGGCACCAAACGATTTGATTCAGAAACAATTCTTGATTCAAAACGATTTTCGATTCAAAATCAAGACTTTTTTTAATATTACTGGGTGTCGGTTTTATGATTAACTTCATTCCTCCATGAAATATGATGTAATATAGTATAATAAATGTGTAAGCGGTAGAAAATGGATGGATGGATGGATGTTCTTTCTTAAATATTTATTTTTATGATAACATTTTTTATTGTTATTATTATTATAATTAAGATGAAAAATAAGAAGAAATGGAACGGCGTTTACATAAAAAGCAACAATGACCCAAAAGTGCCAAATGAAAACTGTCTAAAATATGTCCTTTTTTTGGATGCTCACTCAGGCTCTGAATCTTTGGGCACCAAATGATTCGATTCGATTCGATTCAGAAACAATTCTTGATTTAAAACGATTCTTGATTCAAAAACAAGACTTTTTTTTTTAATAACATTGGGTGTCGGTTGTATGATTAACTTCATTCCTCCATAAAATTGTCATGTCTGTGTAATCATGTTTTGTTTTAAGTCATGTTTTGTTTAGTTTCTGGCTTTTCACTCCCTTGTCTTGTTTGCATGATTACCCATTAGTTTCACCTGTTCCACGTTTGGACTCATTGTGCACTCTTGTTTGTCACCATAGCAACCATTAGTTTTCACCTGTCACGTCACGCACCTGTTTCACGTTTTGAGTCACGCACCTGCTTTCACTAATCATGTCCATAGTATTTAAGTTCATTCATTTTCTGTTGTTCGTGCTGACGACACCACACATTTATCCTCGACACATTTCTAACTCCTTTTCATGTCCATCGTTCACGCTGCTCCTTTTTTGTCCATGCCAAGTAAGTTTTCTTTATTCAAGCCATAGTTTGCAAGTTTTGTTTAATTGTTCATAGTTTCTGCCCTTGTGCAAGTTTTGTGTTTATAGTCAAGTTTTGTACTTCCGCCCTTGTGCGCGCTTTTCGTTTATTCCTTTTTTTTTGATAGTATTAATAAATCATGTACCTTCATTCCCGTCTCGCCCGAGCCAACTTTCCGTTGCATCCCGGAAAAGCACACACCCAAGACCAAGTCATGACAAAAATAGCTTTGATGCGGATGTGGGATCTGAGCCGAGGATGTCGTTGTGGCTTGTGCAGCCCTTTGAGACACTTGTGATTTAGGGCTATATAAATAAACTTGAATTGATCGATTGATTGATGCATTTCTAGATTACTTAAAAGAAAACGTTGTGTGTGCCCAGGCCCGGCCCTAACCAATCTGGCTCCCTAGGCAATATTTTAGGTGGCGCCCCCCCCCCCCCCCCCCCCCACATCGGCAGTGAAGTGTATATACTCACAAGAAACCGAATAGCTTTGTCTTTGACCTTTTTTTTTTTTACTTACAACTATACCTAATATTTAAAGGGGTGGAAAAGTGACTATTACCTGCAGGGCAAACATTAGCTAACCAGAAGGCAATAACAATGTAAACAAAAAAACACCTGCTTAAAAGATCTAATACAAATGTCCCTGAGGAATGTAAGGTGGGAGTACCGTAATTACCTAACGTTACATTATTATTTTCCATAACAATTTAGCCCCCATCCACAATATTAACCCGACGTTAAAACAGAACTAGCTATTTATTGATTAGCAATTGCCGAATCATGAGCTTAATGCTAAAAAGCCAGGTTACTATCACATTCTGTAACAGACAAATAATTTCATGTAGGCTAACGTTACCTACCTGATACCTCTGTCTTTTTCTCGTTTCTCCTCCTCTTCTTTTCTCTTTTTTCTTCCCTGGGCACCTGACAGTTTTGGCCGTTTTGACATCTTGTGTTGATTTTTTTCATGTGGTGACGTCCAAAAAGAGTCATGATACGGGAAGGGAGGGGGCGCAAATAATATTTCTATTAAATAGGCTTTACTTTGCATTTTAATTAACGTGGGATTATTTTGTGTATTTAGAAATAATGGACATCGGGGGCAGTACCTCTGGATTGGCAGACCGGGGTGGTGGTTCCTCTCTTTAAAAAGGGGAACCGGAGGGTGTGTTCTAACTATCGTGGGATCACACTCCTCAGCCTTCCCGGTAAGGTCTATTCAGGTGTACTGGAGAGGAGGCTACGCCGGATAGTCGAACCTCGGATTCAGGAGGAACAGTGTGGTTTTCGTCCTGGTCGTGGAACTGTGGACCAGCTCTATACTCTCGGCAGGGTCCTTGAGGGTGCATGGGAGTTTGCCCAACCAGTCTACATGTGCTTTGTGGACTTGGAGAAGGCATTCGACCGTGTCCCTCGGGAAGTCCTGTGGGGAGTGCTCAGAAAGTATGGGGTTTCGGACTGTCTGATTGTGGCGGTCCGCTCCCTGTATGATCAGTGTCAGAGCTTGGTTCGCATTGCCGGCAGTAAGTCGGACACGTTTCCGGTGAGGGTTGGACTCCGCCAAGGCTGCCCTTTGTCACCGATTCTGTTATGGACAGCATTTCTAGGCGCAGTCAAGGCGTTGAGGGGATCTGGTTTGGTGGCTGCAGGATTAGGTCTCTGCTTTTTGCAGATGATTTGGTCCTGATGGCTTCATCTGGCCAGGATCTTCAGCTCTCACTGGATCGGTTTGCAGCTGAGTGTGAAGCGACTGGGATGAGAATCAGCACCTCCAAGTCCGAGTCCATGGTTCTCGCCCGGAAAAGGGTGGAGTGCCATCTCCGGGTTGGGGAGGAGATCTTGCCCCAAGTGGAGGAGTTCAAGTACCTCGGAGTCTTGTTCACAAGTGAGGGAAGAGTGGATCGTGAGATCGACAGGCGGATCGGTGCGGCGTCTTCAGTAATGCGGACGCTGTTTCGATCCGTTGTGGTGAAGAAGGAGCTGAGCCGGAAGGCAAAGCTCTCAATTTACCGGTCGATCTACGTTCCCATCCTCACCTATGGTCATGAGCTTTGGGTTATGACCGAAAGGACAAGATCACGGGTACAAGCGGCCGAAATGAGTTTCCTCCGCCGGGTGGCGGGGCTCTCCCTTAGAGATAGGGTGAGAAGCTCTGCCATCCGGGGGGAGCTCAAAGTAAAGCCGCTGCTCCTCCACATCGAGAGGAGCCAGATGAGGTGGCTCGGGCATCTGGTCAGGATGCCACCCGAGCGCCTCCCTAAGGAGGTGTTTAGGGCATGTCCGACCGGTAGGAGGCCACGAGGAAGACCCAGGACACGTTGGGAAGACTATGTCGCCCGGCTGGCCTGGGAACGCCTCGGGATTCCCCGGGAGGAGCTGGACGAAGTGGCTGGGGAGAGGGAAGTCTGGGCTTCCCTGCTTAGGCTGCTGCCCCCGCGACCCGACCTCGGATAAGCGGAAGAAGATGGATGGACGGATGGATGGATAGAAATAATAGTACCAACCTTTTTTTCTTTTTTTTTTTTTTTTCTCCAACATTTGTGGAACTGGCGTGGCGCCCCCTGATGGACGGCGCCCTTAGCATTTGCCTATACGGCCTATGCCACGGGCCGGCCCTGTGTGTGCCCACCTCTGTTAGTCAACCCAATTCTTTGTTTTAAGGCCTGCACACACCAGCATGTTAGCTGTACAAGAATGTTTATTTATTCTTTTTTTTTTTTAGATGGCCACAGAGTGCAGATGGTGTCGTGCCGAGTGCCCACCAGAGCCTCCGGGCGGCTTGTTGTTGCACAAAACGTCCCTTTCCTTCCTTCGTTTTTTTTCTCGAGGTCAAACCTGTTACAACACCTGTTTTCCCCGCGTATGCAAATCTGTTGTTTTGTCATTTCATTAAGCAAGACACCACGACAAGGGTGCCTGGCGCCGAGCCCAGTTGGCATGCAGCGGAGAGACGCTGGAGGCCGGTGGAAGGAGGCGGAGGAGGGTTCGCACGGTAGTTCTTAAAATTTGGATAATTATAAGCACTCTCGCGTGATTCGCATCTTCTCCGAGGAAGTGAGCGAGTCCCCGAAAAAGCGGCGCGCACGACCTGCTCCCCTCCTCCTCGCGTTCCTCTACCTCCTCCCATCTCCATCCCTTCATCATCCGGCGCTCTCCCGCTGCGCTCGCCTCTTAACCACATGTGCCGGCGTCGGGCCCCGCGCTTGCTCGGGGGCTAATTGTTCACTGGTAAAGTGCATCAGACGCGCAGCGCTACAAAGCTGCATGGTGTCGGGGATGATGTTGACGAGGAGGAGGGTGGGGACGTCCCCGCGTGGCGCAATCTTCTCCGTGCAGTCTAAGTCTGGAGATTGTCACTTGTAATCCGGCCCGTGTGCTGAATGCAACAAAATACACCGTGAAATTAAAGGTTATAGCGGTGGGGGGGGGAAAAGCGGTGTTTGACATTAGCCGAGCTGTTTGCAAGCCTTCCGCCCAGCTTACCTGCACAGCCTAATGAGATGCGGTACGGAAAAGTCTGGCTTGAGCTTTGATTGACACTGTATTCATTTAACAATGGAGCCGCATTGCATCATACGCCGAGGCGTTTCTAATAGCTTGTCCCTCTCCCAAAGCTCACCAAGGTAACCAGAATGCAGCAAAAGCTCCAAATGTAAAGACAGTTCCCTCCATGGTTGATTGAAATTAAATATTAAAATAAGTTACAGACTGAAACAAAAATAAAGTGATACTGCTCAGCTTTTTATATTCCTTTAAATCAGTGTTTTTTAACCATTGTTGGGCCGCAAGAGCCCCCGAGGTCCGTATCTGTTATACGGACCACAGCGGTACTCAGTTGTAATACACTTTTCCACCACATGTGGCAGTACTGACAATAACAAACAGAAGAAGTCTGGAGCTTTTTACTTATATGACCCAATGCAAACAACCTTCCCTAGTCATGGAACCGGAAAAAAAGCTCACTCAGGTAACCAGAATGCAGCAAAAGCTCCAAACGTAAAGACAGTTCCATCCATGGTTGATTGAAATTAAGTATTAAAATAAGTCACACACTGAAACAGAAATAAAGTGATACTACTCAGCCTTTTATATTTATGATGTTTGAAATATGTCTACCCTTTAAATCAGTGTTTTTTAAGCATTGTTGGGCTACAAGAGCCCCCGAGGTCCGTATCTGTTATAAGGACCGCAGCG
>NC_084552.2:3392500-3405000 GCF_033978685.3 Nerophis lumbriciformis | reverse complement strand
CTGAAAACTCGCTCCACTGGAGCACTGGAGGCAGGCACTGCCAAGACTCTCATGGCCACTCGGAACAGTGAAGGAAGAGTCTTCATGTTCAATGCCCAGAACAAAAGGGGGAGAGAGTTGTTTTGGGTTGGTGCACTACTTGTAAGTGTATCTTGTGTTTTTTATGTTGATTTAATTAAAAAAAGAGAAAAAAAAAAAAGTTATTTCTTGTGCGGCCCGATACCAATCGATCCACGGACCAGTACCGGGCCGTGGCCCGGTGGTTGGGGACCACTGAGGTAAACAACCAACAGTATGTCAGAAAGCTAGCTAAAACGGTACACATATTCATAATATAGTACACATTTTAACTGACCTTTATTTTACTATTTTTGTCTTTTTTTAGGTGGCTAAAATACGCGGTGCTGCTGACCGCCGTCTAACGTTACGTGTGATATATTGACTAACGTAACCCTGCTTAAAAAAATCACTGAACAAAAAGTATGAATAAGGTAGTGAACTGCAACAGATTCCCGTGTTTGCAATAACGTTATAACGTTAGCAGTGAGTTTACAGCCTCACTGATTTAACTACACAGCAAATAAAAGTCACGTTACTTAGCCAATAAACGTTATCTTACATTCAAAACTTACCCTTCTTTGTGCAACTTCAAATGCCGGACGAAGTTGGAAGTTGTTGCCTCTCCATCAGTAATTTTGGAACCGCATGTGTTGCATACTGCAAACCGTTTTGTGTTGACCACCTCGTAATTTTTATACCCAAACAAAATTATTTTAGGTATCATTTTTTGTTCACTGGCGTGTGGTTTGGTTTGTTGGTTGTCCTGCAATTTGATTGGATGAATGCTGTGTGATGAAAACAAAGTAGATGTAATTTGATTAGCTGTTGTACTGAGAGCACACCAGCTGACACACGCAACGCTGATAGACAAGTACACAATGAAAAATATGGAGCGCTCCCGAATAACTTTTTCATCTTTGGGTTTTGGGGAAAGTAGCAAGTCATGTCAAGTCATGTCAAGTCAAAAGGCTCAAGTCCAAGTGAAGTCACAAGTCATTGATGTTAAAGTCTAAGTCGAGTTGCAAGTCTTTTTACATTTTGTCAAGTCGAGTCTAAAGTCATCAAATTCATGACTCGAGTCTGACTCGAGTCCAAGTCATGTGACTCGAGTCCACACCTCTGACAGTCCCTGTTGCACTTAGTGCAAACATCCTCCTGTCTCTCTTCTCCTCTGCGAGCTGGCCTCTCCTCAAATCTGCCTCTGCAATACCCCGTCTAACCAATTGACTCCAGACATTTCTGTATCTCCCAGCTGTCTAGATTTCTCCGCATAAACATAGGAAGTTCTTAATGTATTTGTGGCGGACTGCTGTTTCGGACTCTCTCTTTGTCAATGCTAAGTGATATACGCTTGTCCATCATCACTTAGTGCTTTATTAGAAACCCTTTTCACAGTTCTCCACACTTAATAGTGACTCAGAAATGTTATTATCCTTCGCTTGAGGCCTGAACATCGGCGTGCGAGCTCTGTTGTCAGTGCTAAGTGACCAACCTGTAGCCCCTCCGCGCTTGTCCATCATCATCTAGTACTTTCCATGAGTGGGCTCCTCATCCACACTTAGTCCACATGAATGGACGCCGGACAAAAAAAAAACCACAAAAAAAAAACAAACCCTGACTTAACGCCTGTGCCGAGTTAATCTCATCTGATAACCGCAGACCACCGCCGCCGCCGCCGCTGTTCCGCCTCCCCTTGGCCGTCTTCCTGGTGATTTGTACTTCTGGCATTAAAGCCCCCTTCTGATACGGGCGAGAGTTCATTAGAGATGGGCCTTTGATGGGCAGCCTTTTCATGTGACTACCGGTTCCTCAAATACCTTGATGTAGAAGCTTAAGAAGCCATTGTGCAGTAAGCCCCCCTTATTTAGATCTGCATACTAAATCATGCAGGGGGGGAGGTAAATAACCAACCAGCAGATGGAAGCAAGGAGATAAGACTCCGGCGAACAATCGCATTTGTATTTTGTTATGATGTTGACAGCAGCTAAAAATCACTAATCTAACACCACTCATCTGCATTTCAAAGAAATCTCATTTAGCAGCACCGCGGATAAACTCTCCGCTCATTGTGTCTGTTTTATTGCATTCTTCGCTAATTTATCTGCCCGCAGATTTTAACGCGCGCCGGACTCGGCGCTTGCACGTCGCACACGGGGGTCTTAAATACTGTGAAAGCGGCCCGCGTCTAGACTGTGAGCTGAGGGTAATTACACGTCTGACCATGAATAGAATGAGTTCCATCTTTCTTTGAGCGGGCCTCAATTGCTCGCTGATAAGGAGCTCCGCCTGGCGCACCGCACCCCCTCCTCCTATACCCCGTTTTACTAGTATTTACTTTTAAAGATATTGTGTACAGTAATCGTACTTGTTAGCATAATGTCCTCTTTCATCAGCGGGCCCTCCTTTTTTGCTGCACTATGAAGGTATTTATGGCGCGGCTCTTGGATGGTTGATCTTGACTTAGTGTGCAAAGTGCTCCATGTCATCAGCAGCATTATTAGGCCTTCATGAATACTCAAATGCAATGGACTTACATTTAGATATGTGTGGTATATTTAAAAAAAAAAAAAAAAAAACCTGGCAATTGGGGGGTCATGCAGCCTAAAAGGGGCGTTTTTTGGAATTTTCAAATGCAGCTGAGATAGGCTCCAGCTGCATTTGAAACTAGAACATAAAACATGTTTTCAGTTATTTCACTTTTTTTTGGTTAAGTACAAAACTCCACATGTGTTCATTCATAGTTTTGATGCCTTCAATGACAATCTACAATGCACATAGTCATGGAAATAAAGAAAATGCATTGAATGAGAAGGTGTGTCCAAAAAAAATAAAAAAATAAAACATACAAATAAATTATATATATAAAAATAAAAAATTATGAATGAGAAGGTGTGTCCAAAAAAAAAAAAAATTTTTTTTAAATATATATATATATATATATATATATATATAAAATAAATATAAATATAAATATATACAGGTAAAAGCCAGTAAATTAGAATATTTTGAAAAACTTGATTTATTTCAGTAATTGCATTCAAAAGGTGTAACTTGTACATTATATTTATTCATTGCACACAGACTGATGCATTCAAATGTTTATTTCATTTAATTTTGATGATTTGAAGTGGCAACAAATGAAAATCCAAAATTGCGTGTGTCACAAAATTAGAATATTACTTAAGGCTAATACAAAAAAGGGATTTTTAGAAATGTTGGCTAACTGAAAAGTATGAAAATGAAAAATATGAGCATGTACAATACTCAATACTTGGTTGGAGCTCCTTTTGCCTCAATTACTGCGTTAATGCGGCGTGGCATGGAGTCGATGAGTTTCTGGCACTGCTCAGGTGTTATGAGAGCCCAGGTTGCTCTGATAGTGGCCTTCAACTCTTCTGCGTTTTTGGGTCTGGCATTCTGCATCTTCCTTTTCCCAATACCCCACAGCTTTTCTATGGGGCTAAGGTCAGGGGAGTTGGCGGGCCAATTTAGAACAGAAATACCATGGTCCGTAAACCAGGCACGGGTAGATTTTGCGCTGTGTGCAGGCGCCAAGTCCTGTTGGAACTTGAAATCTCCATCTCCATAGAGCAGGTCAGCAGCAGGAAGCATGAAGTGCTCTAAAACTTGCTGGTAGACGGCTGCGTTGACCCTGGATCTCAGGAAACAGAGTGGACCGACACCAGCAGATGACATGGTACCCCAAACCATCACTGATGGTGGAAACTTTACACTAGACTTCAGGCAACGTGGATCCTGTGCCTCTCCAGACTCTGGGACCTCGATTTCCAAAGGAAATGCAAAATTTGCATGGTTGGGTGATGGTTTGGGGTGCCATGTCATCTGCTGGTGTCGGTCCACTCTGTTTCCTGAGATCCAGGGTCAACGCAGCCGTCTACCAGCAAGTTTTAGAGCACTTCATGCTTCCTGCTGCTGACCTGCTCTATGGAGATGGAGATTTCAAGTTCCAAGAGGACTTGGCGCCTGCACACAGCGCAAAATCTACCCGTGCCTGGTTTACGGACCATGGTATTTCTGTTCTAAATTGGCCCGCCAACTCCCCTGACCTTAGCCCCATAGAAAATCTGTGGGGTATTGTGAAAAGGAAGATGCAGAATGCCAGACCCAAAAACGCAGAAGAGTTGAAGGCCACTATCAGAGCAACCTGGGCTCTCATAACACCTGAGCAGTGCCAGAAACTCATCGACTCCATGCCACGCCGCATTAACGCAGTAATTGAGGCAAAAGGAGCTCCAACCAAGTATTGAGTATTGTACATGCTCATATTTTTCATTTTCATACTTTTCAGTTGGCCAACATTTCTAAAAATCCCTTTTTTGTATTAGCCTTAAGTAATATTCTAATTTTGTGACACACGGAATTTTGGATTTTCATTTGTTGCCACTTCAAATCATCAAAATTAAATGAAATAAACATTTGAATGCATCAGTCTGTGTGCAATGAATAAATATAATGTACAAGTTACACCTTTTGAATGCAATTACTGAAATAAATCAAGTTTTTCAAAATATTCTAATTTACTGGCTTTTACCTGTATATGAAAAATAAAAAATAAAAATAAGTTTTATATATATATATATATATAACTTATTTTTTTAAATAAAAATAAGTTATGTTATAATAATTTATTTTAATTTTTTATATATATAAAATAATTTATTTTTATTTTTTAATTTTTTTTGGACACCTTCTCATTCATAATTTAAAAAACAATTTATATATATATGTATATATATATATATATATATATATATATATATATATATATATATATATATATATATATATATATTCATTCTTTTTCCTTTTTTTTAAACAATGCCATTCTACTATCTATCCCTTGTTTTTGTCCAAGTGGACTCAGGGAGAAACGCACAATAATTCCAAAGTACCTGTACTGTCCTGTGCAAATGACAATAAACATCTATTCTTTTCTATTCTATTCGAAAACAACATACAGCCTCACCCCCTTAAGTCATCATTTTTGCGCTGACGTGAGCACCCGACTTTTTCTGTTTCATATCGTCAAGTGGTGGAAAAGTGTATCACAACTGAATAGCGCTGCGTCGCACAGCTGAGAAACGCACATTTTTTATTTTTTTTTGCGGCCCAACAAGGGGCACTTTGGTTAAGAAACACTGCCTAATGCCATTTCGGACATTTCCTGAAAGTTGTGTTAAAATCCGCCCGTAACTTTCAGAGTTACGTTAGCTGGCGGAGACAACAACAGCTGCAGGAGCAAAAGGTGTCAGATTTTACTTCATGCTTCAACATTTTTCTGTAAACTGTTTTTGTTGTGCCTCTTTGAGCTCCCTGCTTTTTTTTTTTTTTTTTTCCCTCCCCACTACAGTTCACAAAGCACATTCCTCAAGAGTTGCTGGTAGCGCTGTAAGGGGTCATCGGCGTGGGGGATTGAGGAAGAAGACCGTTTTTGTGCCACCTCCTCGCTCTCATTTGTGATATGATAAACACTGATACGTTGTGAAGGCTATAGATCACATGACGTCCCGTCTCGTCCCCCCAATGCGAGTGGATGCGGAATCAATCGTGTGTCAGAGTAACGCAGTGATTTACGTGGTGTTGAGATCTTGTGCCTTCAGGCGCTGCACCTTTTAACTTCAGTGTGTGTGTGTGTGTGTGTGTGTGTGTGTTCTTGTATTTCTACCCTTCATGAGACATCAACAAGGAAAAGTACCTTCCACATGGTCCCAATACGTAAATAATGAAGATTAAAAACTAGAAATGTCCGATATTTTTGGCCGATAAATGCTTTAAAATGTAATATCGGAAATTATCGGTATCGTTTTTTTTTTTATTATCGGTATCGGTATCGTTTTTTTTTTTTTTTTTTTTTTTTTTTTTTTTTTTAAATTAAATCAACATATAAAAAACAAGATACACTTACAATTAGTGCACCAACCCAAAAAATCTCCCTCCCCCAGAGTAAAATTACGACTCTTTTCATGAAATTGCCAAAATGTTAAGCTTTTCTTGTAAAATTGCGACTGTTAATGAGTAAAATTCCAACTTTTATCACAATATTGCACAAATGTTCAGTTTTTCTTGTAAAATTTTGACTTGCGTTGAGTAAAATTACGACTTTTATTATTAAAATGCCAAAATTCTAAGTTTTACTTGTGAAATTGTGACCTTTTTCTTGTGAAATTGTGACCTTTTTTTTCTGAAATCCCAAGTCATTTTTCACAACAAGCTATTTAATTTTTGCATAGTATGTATGTATTATTAATGTTGTAAATACAAATCTTTATATATCTAGAAAAGGGTGGTTCTAAAGAAGTAGGCATTTTTCAGAGGTCTCAAGAAGGTAAGAAATACAAGAATGTGTGTGTGTGTGTGTGTGTGTGTTCTTGTATTTCTACCCTTCTTGAGACATCAACAAGGAAAAGTACCTTCCACATGGTCCCAATACGTAAATAATGAAGATTAAAAACTAGAAATGTCCGATATTTTTGGCCGATAAATGCTTTAAAATGTAATATCGGAAATTATCGGGATGTTTTTTTTTTTTGTTGTTTTTTTTTTTTTTTTTTTTTAAATTAAATCAACATATAAAAAACAAGATACACTTAAAATTAGTGCACCAACCCAAAAAACCTCCCTCCCTTCACACTCATTCACACAAAAGGGTCGTTTCTTTCTGTTATTAATATTGTGGTTCCTACATTATATATCAATATATATCAATACAGTCTGCAAGGGATACAGTCCGTAAGCACACATGATTGTGCGTGCTGCTGCTCCACTAATAGTACTACCTTTAACACTTAATTTGACTCATTTTCATTAATTACTCGTTTCTATGTAACTGTTTTTATATTGTTTTACTTTCTTTTTTATTCAAGATAATGTTTTTAATTTATTTATCTTATTTTATTTTATACATTTTTAAAAAAAGGACCTTATCTTCACCATACCTGGTTGTCCAAATTAGGCATAATAATGTGTTAATTCTACGACTGTATATATCAGTATCGGTTGATATCGGTATCGATAATTAAAGAGTTGGACAATATCGGATATCGGCAAAAAGCAATTATCGGACATCCCTATTTAAAACCAATTACAAAGAAAAAATTCAACAAAAAAATATAAATAACTAAAATATTATATTCCTTCGGTTTCTGTAATGTTGCAATATATTCTTGTAAAAATATTACTTTTTTATGTAAAATTATTTTTAATGCAAAATGGTGACATTTGTCATATAACATTCTGACTTTTATCACACTATTGCCATTTTTTTGTTTTTCCGGTAAAATAGTGACCTTTTTTTTAGTAAAATTATGACTTTTGTCATCATTTTGCCAAGTAAAATTCTGATTATTATTGTAATGTTGCCAAAATGTTAGTTTTCTTATAAAATTGTGACTTTTGTCGAGTAAAATAACGACTCTTTTCATGAAATTGCCAAAATATTAAGCTTTTCTTGTAAAATTGCGACTGTTAATGAGTAAAATTCCAACTTTTATCACAATATTGCACAAATGTTCAGTTTTTCTTGTAAAATTTTGACTTTTACGACTTTTATTATTAAAATGCCAAAATTCAAAGTTTTACTTGTGAAATTGTGACCTTTTTCTTGTGAAATTGTGACCTTTTTCTTCTGAAATCCCAAGTCATTTTTCACAACAAGCTTTTTTATATTTGCATAGTATGTATGTATTATTAATGTTGTAAATACAAATCTTTATATATCTAGAAAAGGGTGGTTCTAAAGAAGTAGGCATTTTTCAGAGGTCTCAAGAAGGTAAGAAATACAAGAATGTGTGTGTGTGAGTGTGTGTGTGTGTGTGTGTTCTTGTATTTCTACCCATCTTGAGACATCAACAAGGAAAAGTACCTTCCACATGGTCCCAATACGTAAATAATGAAGATTAAAAACTAGAAATGTCCGATATTTTGGGCCGATAAATGCTTTAAAATGTAATATCGGACATTATCGGTATCGTTTTTTTATTTTTTTATTTTATTTTTATTTTTTATTTTAAATTAAATCAACATATAAAAAACAAGATACACTTACAATTAGTGCACCAACCCAAAAAACTTCCCTCCCTTCACACTCATTCACACAAAAGGGTCGTTTCTTTCTGTTATTAAGCCTATCTCAGCTACAATCGGGCGGAAGGCGGGGTACACCCTGGACAAGTCGCCATCTCATCGCAGGGCCAACACAGATAGACAGACAACATACTGTAATAAATTGAAGTAAATCATGAAGATTAAAAACTAATTACAAACAACAAATACAATAAAATAAAATGTCTGTTTCTGTAATATTGCAATATATTCTCATAAAATTAATACTTTGTTATGTAAAAATAATTTTTAATGCAAAATGGTGACACTTGTCATATAAAATTCTGACTTTTATCACACTATTGCCATTTTTTTGTTGTTCTGGTAAAATAGTGATTTTTTTTTATGACAAAAGTCATAATTTGACCAAGTAAAATTCCGATTATTATTATAAAGTTGCCAAAATTTTAAGTTTTCTTATAAAATTGTGACTTTTGTCGAGTAAAATTACGACTCTTTTCATGAAATTGCCAAAATGTTAAGCTTTTCTTGTAAAATTGCGACTGTTAATGAGTAAAATTCCAACTTTTATCAAAATATTGCACAAATGCTCAGTTTTTCTTGTAACATTTTGACTTGCGTTGAGTAAAATTACGACTTTTATTATAAAAAAAATGCCAAAATTCTAAGTTTTACTTGTGAAATTGTGACCTTTTTCTTGTGAAATTGTGACCTTTTTTTTCTGAAATTCCAAGTCATTTTTCACAACAAGCTATTTTATATTTGCATAGTATGTATGTATTATTAATGTTGTAAATACAAATCTTTATATATCTAGAAAAGGGTGGTTCTAAAGAAGTAGGCATTTTTCGGAGGTCTCTGGAAGGTAAGAAATACAAGAATGTGTGTATGTGTGTGTTTGTGTGTGTGTGTGTGTGTGTGTGTGTGTGTGTGTGTGTATGTTCTTGTATTTGTACCCTTCTTGAGACATCAACAAGGAAAAGTACCTTCCACATGGTCCCAATATGGAAAACCATTGCATCTAATAGAGAATGTCTCATTTGCAGCCCCTGGTGGTGAAATCTATCAAAATTAGGGTGGTCCCAAAAAGGACGGATTTTTCAAATTGACTGTGTGTCGGTTTTAAAAGTGCTCCCCCTCTGGTCAACATATGAAATAACAAGTGTGTGTAAAATTTTGAAGTGCTCCCCCTCTGGCCAACATATGTAATAACAAGTGTGTGTAAGAAATTGAAATGTGCCCTCTTTGGCCAAAATTAATAAAAATAAATGAATAAATATGTATATAGAGACATGCTGTAATAACGTGAAGTAAATAATGAAAATTAAAAACCAATTACAAACAAAAAAATAAATAAAATAAATTAACTAAAATCTCATATTCTTTCTGTTTCTATAATATTGCAATATATTCTCGTAAAATTAATACTTATTTATGTAAAATAATTTTTAATGCAAAATGGTGACATTTGTCATATAACATTCTGACTTTTATCACACTATTGCCATTTTTTTGTTGTTCTGGTAAAATAGTGACATTTTTTTTGGTAAAATTATGACTTTTGTTATAATTTTACCAAGTAAAATTCCGATTATTATAAAAAAAAGCCAAAATTCTAAGTTTTACTTGTGAAATTGTGACCTTTTTTTCTGAAATTCCAAGTCATTTTTCACAACAAGCTTTTTTATATTTCCATAGTAATGAAGATTAAAAACCAATTACAAACAAAAAAATAAATAAAATAAATTAACTAAAATCTCATATTCTTTCTGTTTCTATAATATTGCAATATATTCTCGTAAAATTAATACTTTTTTATGTAAAATAATTTTTAATGCAAAATGGTGACTTTTATCACACTATTGCCATTTTTTTGTTGTTCCGGTAAAATAGTGATTTTTTTTTTTAGTAAAATTATGACTTTTGTTATAAATTTTACCAAGTAAAATTCCGATTATTATTATAAAGTTGCCAAAATTTAAAGTTTTCTTATAAAATTGTGACTTTTGTCGAGTAAAATTACGACTCCTTTCATTAAATTGCCAAAATGTTAAGCTTTTCTTGTAAAATTGCGACTGTTAATGAGTAAAATTCCAACTTTTATCACAATATTGCACAAATGTTTAGTTTTTCTTGTAAAATTTTGACTTGCGTTGAGTAAAATTACGACTTTTATTATAAAAAAAAAAGCCAAAATTCTAAGTTTTACTTGTGAAATTGTGACCTTTTTCTTCTGAAATTCCAAGTCATTTTTCACAACAAGCTTTTTTATATTTGCATAGTATGTATGTATTATTAATGTTGTAAATACAAATCTTTATATATCGAGAAAAGGGTGGTTCTAAAGAAGTAGGCATTTTTCGGAGGTCTCAAGAAGGTAAGAAATACAAGAGTGTGTGTGTGTGTGTGTGTGTGCACTAGAGCACTGTACACTACATTGAAACACACACACACACACACACATTCTCCCGTTTCACAGCAAAATCCAGGTGCACTTTACTACCTTCACACAGAAAATAGTTACGCAAGACAACGTCGAGCCCGCACACGCCTGCACCCGCTCTGAATGGATGAATAAATGCTAATGACATGTTTAATGTCGCAGATTGCTGCAGCCGTGGGACAACTCCACCCCCCACCCCTGCACACCTTTGGACGGACAACACCGCCCGGTCACACCTTTTAAGGGTAAGTCTCATGCATAACATAGACAGCATCTGTATGGCGGCACAGTACAGGCCAAAAGTTTGGACACACTTTATTTTCATGATTATTTACATTGTAGATTGTCACTGAAGGCATCAAAACTATGAATGAACACATGTGGAGTTATGTAATTAACAAAAAAAAAGGGTGAAATAACTGAAAACATCTTTTGTATTCTAGTTTCTTCAAAATAGCCCACCCTTTGCTCTGACTACTGCTTTGCACACTCTTGGCATTCTCTCGATGAGCTTCAAGAGGTAGTCCACCTGAAATGGTTTTCACTTCACAGGTGTGCTTGAAGCTCGTCGAGAGACTGCCAAGAGTGTGCAAAGCAGTAATCAGAGCAACGGGTGGGCTATTTTGTAGAAACTAACCCCCATTGATAAAGCAAGAAATTCCACTAATCAACCCTGGATAAGGCACACCTGTGAAGTGAAAGCCATTTCAGGTGACTACCTCTTGAAGCTCATCGAGAGAATGCCAAGAGTGTGCGAAAAAGCACCGTATTTTTCGGACTATAAGTCGCAACTTATGTATGTTTTTTTTCCTTTTTTATTATGCATTTTCGGCTGGTGCGACTTATACTCCGGTGCGACTTATACTCCGAAAAATGCGGTAATCAGAGCAAAGGGTGGCTATTTTGAAGAAACTAGAATATAAAACATGTTTTCAGTTATTTCACCTTTTTTTTGTTAAGTACATAACTCCACATGTGTTCATTCATAGTTTTGATGCCTTCAGTGACAATCTACAATGTAGTCATTAAAATAAAGAAAATGCATTGAATGAGGTGTGTCCGAAAAAAATAAAAAAAATAAAAATAAAGTATATATATATAAAAATACAAAATTATGAATGAGAAGGTGTGTGCAAAAAAAAAATAAAAAAATAAAAAATGTATATATATAGACAATATATATAAAAGTATATATATATATAAAAGTAGAGGCCAAAAGTCTGGACACACATTCTCCTCATTCAATGTATAAATACATACATATATATATATAAATATATATATATGTATATATATATATATATATATATATATATATATATATATATATATATATATATATATATATAAATTGTTTTTATTTTTTTTTATTTTTTTTTGCACACACCTTCTCATTGAATGAGAAGGTGTGTCCGAATTTTTTTTTTTTAAAAATAAAAAAGTATATATATAAAAATACAAAATTATGAATGAGAAGGTGTGTGCAAAAAAAATAAAAACAATTTATATATATATATATATATATATATATATATATATATATATATATATATATATATATATATATATATATATATATAAATTGTCTGCAAAAAAATAAAAACAATTTATATATATATATATATATATATATATATATATATATATATATATAAATTGTTTTTATTTTTTTTATTTTTTTGCACACACCTTCTCATTGAATGAGAAGGTGTGTCCGAAAAAAATAAATAAATAAATAAAAAAGTATATATATAAAAATACAAAATTATGAATAAGAAGGTGTGTGCAAAAAAAATAAAAACAATTTATATATATATATATATATATATATATATATATATATATATATATATATATATATATATATATAAAAATAAAAACAATTTATATATATATAAATTGTTTTTATTTTTTT
>NC_084552.2:3285000-3387500 GCF_033978685.3 Nerophis lumbriciformis | reverse complement strand
AAACTTACTATGATTAAAATTCAAAAAAAAAATATTTTGGCAAATCTAGAAAATCTGTAGAATCAAATTTAAATCTTATTTCAAAGTATTTTGAATTTCTTTTAAAATTTTTGTTCTGGAAAATCTAGAAGAAATACTGATTTGTCTTTGTTAGAAATATAGCTTGGTCCAATTTGTTAAATATTCTAACAAAGTGCAGATTGGATTTTAACCAATTTAAAACATGTCATCAAAATTCTAAAATGTATCTTAAATCAGGGAAAATTACTAATGATGTTCCATAAATTATTTTTTAATTTTTTCAAAAAGATTCAAATTAGCTAGTTTTTCTCTTCTTTTTGTCGGTTGAATTTTGAATTTTAAAGAGTCGAAATTGAAGATAAACTATGTTTCAAAATTTTATTTTAATTTTTTTTGTGTTTTCTCCTCTTTTAAACCGTTCAATTAAGTGTTTTTTTCATCATTTATTCTCTACAAAAAACCTTCCGTAAAAGGAAAAAAAAAAGTACGACGGAATGACAGACAGAAATACCCATTTTTTTATATATATATAAATTTATTTATTTAAGTATTATTGTTTAAATCACACTTACGTGTAACTTACAAATGACAATATATTTATTTATTTAAGTGTGTATCAAACTGGTAGCCCTTCGCATTAATCAGTACCCAAGAAGTAGTTTTTGGTTTCAAAAAGGTTGGTGACCCCTGTACTAGGGCATCAAATCAGTGTCAGTTGAGTCGGTCCATAGGTTGCCTGTAGGGATTTTTAATGTCCAGCAGATGTCAGTATTTAGTGACACAGTATCGACACAGTATCAATACAGTTTTGCAATGTGTCAAAACGCTTCATGACGCCTCATCAACCCATCACTAGAATAAACTATGAACAATTAAACAAAACTTGCAAACTATGGCTTGAATAAAGAAAACTTACTTGGCATGGACAAAAAAGGAGCAGCGTGAACATGGACATGAAAAAATGGACAGAGCATAAATGTGGTGAGGTCGTCAGGACGAACAACAGAAAATGAATGAACTTAAATACTATGGACATGATTAACAACAGGTGCGTGACTCAAAACAGGTGCGTGACTTGACAGGTGAAACTAATGGGTAACTATGGTGACAAGCAGGGCCGGCCCGTGGCATAGGCCGTATAGGCAAATGCTAAGGGCGCCGTCCATCAGGGGGCGCCACGCCAGTGCCACAAATGTTGGAGAAAAAAAATAAATAAATAAAAGTTGATACTATTATTTCTAAATACAAAAAAATAATCCCACGTTAATTAAAATGCAAAGTAAAGCCTATTTAATAGAAATATTATTTGTTACAACATTACGCCCCCCCCCCCCCCCCAACCCCCCCACCCCCGCACGGTGCGCCCCCTCCCTTCCCGTATCATGACTCTTTTTGGACGTCACCACATCAAAAAATCAACACAACATGTCAAAACGGCCAAAACTGTCAGGTGCCCAGGGAAGAAAAAAGAGAAAAGAAGAGAAGGAGAAACAAGAAAATACAGAGGTAGCAGGTAGGTAACGTTAGCCTACATGAAATTATTTGTCTGTTACAGAACGTGATAGTAACCTGGCTTTTTAGCATTAAGCTAATGTTACATGATTCGGCAATTGCTAATCAATAAATAGCTAGTTCTGTTTTAACGTCGGGTTAATATTGTGGAGGGGACTAAATTGTTATGGAAAATAATAATGTAACGTTAGGTAAATACAGTACTCCCACCTTACATTCCTCAGGGACATTTGTATTAGATCTTTTAAGCAGGTGTTTTTTGTTTACATTGTTATTGCCTTCTGGTTAGCTAATGTTTGCCCTGCAGGTAATAGTCACTTTTCCACCCCTTTATATATTAGGTATAGTTGTAAGTAAAAAAAAAAGGTCAAAGACAAAGCTATTCGGTTTCTTCTGAGTATATACACTTCAATGCCGATGTGGGGGGGCGCCACCTAAAATTTTGCCTAGGGCGCCAGATTGGTTAGGGCCGGGCCTGGTGACAAGACAAGGGAGTGAAAAGACAGAAATCAAACAAAACATGACTTAAAACAAAACATGATTACACAGACATGACAAGTAACTATTATATCATGCAAAAGTGCAGATTCCAACCATTGAAATACTTTGTATAGTTCAAGACTTCCAGTACCGTATTTTCCGCACTATAAGGCGCACCTAAAAACCACAAATTTTCTCAAAAGCTGACAGTGCGCCTTATAACCCGGTGCGCTTTATATATGGATTAATATTAAGATTAATTTTCATAAAGTTTCGGTCTCGCAACTACGGTAAACAGCCGCCATCTTTTTTCCCCGTAGAAGAGGAAGTGCTTCTTCCTCTACGCAAGCAACCGCCAAGGTAAGCACCCGCCCCCATAGAACAGGAAGCGCTTCTTCTTCTACTGTTCACCTGCTGCCCTCTGGGAAGTGCTACAGGTGCATTAAAACCAAAACAAACAGGCTAAAGAACAGCTTCTTCCCCAGGGCCATAACCATCCTGAACGGACTGCCCCATTGTCCCTCATAACTGCCTTCTCTTCGGTGCAATAACCCATTCCACCAACCACCCTGTTTTTGTTTTGTTTTTTCATGTATATATTCATTTCACACCATATTCATTGCACTTCTACATTTTTTATATTTGCACATTGTTTTTCTAGCATGCACACATCGCACTGTATGGAATGGCCTCAATCTCGTTACCTTGCGCAATGACAATAAAGCTGATTCTGATTCTGATTCTGATTCTGTAAGCAACCACCCGCCCGCGTAGAAGAAGAAGAAGCGCGCGGATATTACGTTTCATTTCCTTTGTGTGTTTACATCTGTAAAGACCACAAAATGGCTCCTACTAAGCGACAGGGATCCGGTTCATGAAAAGACGCAATCTCTCCATCCGCACACGGACTACTACTATTTCACAGCAACTGCCTAAAGACTTTCAAGAAAAGCTGGCTACTTTCCGTGCATATTGTAAAAACCAGATAGCTGAAAAAAAGATCCGGCCAGAGAACATTATCAACATGGACGAGGTTCCACTGACTTTTGATATTCCTGTGAACCGCACTGTGGATACAACGGGAGCACGTACGGTGAATATTCGCACCACAGGGAATGAGAAGTCATCCTTCACTGTGGTTCTAGCTTGCCATGCTAATGGCCAGAAACTTCCACCCATGGTGATATTCAAAAGGAAGACCTTGCCAAAAGAGACCTTTCCAGCCGGCGTCATCATAAAAGCTAACTCGAAGGGATGGATGGATGAAGAAAAGATGAGCGAGTGGTTAAGGTAAGTTTACGCGAAGAGGCCGGGTGGCTTTTTTCACGCAGCTCCGTCCATGTTGATATACGACTCCATGCGCGCCCACATCACGCTGGTTTTTAATATATTATTAAAGTTTGACTGACCTATCTGACTGTTTTTTTGACATTCCTTTAGCGCAGTTAGATGCGGCTTAGGGGCGTCTTATAGGTGGACAAAGTTTTGAAATATGCCGTTCATTGAAGGCGCGGCTTATAACCCAGGGCGCCTTATGGTGCGGAAAATACGGTAACTTAAAAACATCACTGCACATCGTAATGGCAGCTACAGTTTCCATCTTCAAGATCTAAAAAAAAAAATATTAAGGAATGTGCGAACGGGCCAGATTGAAAAGCTTAACGGGCCTTAAGTTTCCCGGGTCTGGTCTAAACCCAGCTCAAGTTCCCTATCAGTGGGTAAACACCTAATGTAACACCATTACTGTTACATTTAAAATGTACCTTTTTTAGAAGGGATTTTAGTGGCTAGCCGAGGTCAAGGGGCGCCTGTTATTATTATTACTACAAATCTTCATCTGATAAAATTGCCCCTCCAGTGGGCAACCTCTCACTTTTGGCCCGTTTCACACCCCAAAGCTTTTCAATCTACTCCGCCGCTCGCAAGTTACGATATGCCGACCAAATGTGAGCACGCTTTGGTGTCTTTGTATTTATTTTGTTGATTGAGATTTGTAGCCGCGCCTCAGATGACGTCAGACTCCCCGCCTTCCTGCTCATGGTTTAATTTTTTTTTTTTTTTGTGTGGTGTTTTTAGGCTGAAATATGCTCACAGCGCGACGATAGAAACAAGCTGAGAAGACACAAGTCCAAAGTGGTAAGTCCAAGATTTTTTTTTACTCTTTTTGCGTGCTCGGTGGTTGCCTGAAAGGCGCTTAACATTTGATGAACTTACACACGGACACAAGAAAATAATAACATTATGTTACAAAAGCAGAGAAAGGTATGATTTCACTCCCCTATAGTAACCATAGCATCTGTTTTCAAATCGGATTAAAAAAAAAAATATATATATATATAATATATGTATACATATACATGTACTTAACAAAAAAAGGTGAAATAACTAAAAACATGTTTCTTCAAATTAGCCGCCCTTAGCTCTGATTACTGCTTTGCACACTCTTGGCATTCTCTCGATGGGCTTCAAGAGGTAGTCACCTGAAATTGTTTTCACTTCACAGGTGTCATATCTGTCAATCTACAATGTAAATTAGACATTAGACAAACTTTATTGAGCCACAAGGGAAATTGTTCCACACAGTAGATCAGTTACAAAGGATGGAAAGGATAATGCACACAAGGGCGCAAAAAGAGGGCGAAAAAAAGAAGGTATAAAGTAGACTAAAAATGCACCAAAGTAGCAATATAAAATGTAACATATATGTAATATTTACTTATTATATATACAGTATCTAATATATACTGATATATTATTATATTATATTGTATTTGTATACTATATTATATTAAATTAGTTTTTAATTATTAAATAGTCATGGAAATAAAGAAAACGCATTGAAATGAGAAGGTGTGTCCAAACTTTTGGCCTGTACTGTATGTGTATATATATATATATATATATATATACACAAATTATATATTTTTTCTAAATAAAAAATAAACAAACAACAAAAAGTACAAAATCTCCCCCAAAAAATAAATATATATAAAATGTATTTATTATTATTATTTTAATCATTGTTCTTTTCAATGTACACAAATTATGATTTTTTTTCTAAATAAAAAATAAACAAACAACAAAAAGTACAAAATGCAAAAAATGCAAAAAATATGTGTATATATATATATATATATATATATATATATATATATATATATATATATATATATATATATATATATATATATATATATATATATATATAAAATATGTATATATATATATATATATATATATATATATATACATATTTTTTTGCATTTTTTGCCATTTGTACTTTTTGTTGTTTGTTTATTTTTTATTTAGAAAAAAATCATAATTTGTGTACATATATATATATATATGTATATATATATATATATATATATATATATATATATATATATGTATATATATATATATATATATATATATGTATATATATATATATATATATATATATATATATATGTATATATATATATATATATATATATATATATAAAATATGTATATATATATGTATACATATATGTATATATATATATATATATATATATATATATATATATAATTTTTTGCATTTTTTGCATTTTGTACTTTTGTTGTTTGTTTATTTTTTATTTAGAAAAAAATCATAATTTGTGTATATATATACATCTATATATATATATACATACATACATGTGTATGTATATATATATATATATATATATATATATATATATATATACATATTTTTTTGCATTTTTACATTTTGTACTTTTTGTTGTTTGTTTATTTTTTATTTAGAAAAAAATCATAATTTGTGTATATATATACATCTATATATATATATATATACATACATGTGTATGTATATATATATATATATAAACATTTTTTTTTGAATTTTTGCATTTTGTACTTTTTGTTTTGTTTATTTTTTATTTAGAAAAAAAATCATAATTTGTGTATATATACATATATATATATTTTATTTTTGTAATTTTTTTTTTTTTTGCAAAAAAATATGTATATATATATATATATATATATATATATATATATATATATATATATATATATATATATATATATATAATTTATTTATTATTATTATTTTAATTACAAAATAATATATTCACTGCAGTGGACATTGTTTTTTTTGGCCTGTTCAATTAGTCATAGTTACAGAATTTGGGGAAATAAATGCGCTGTCAGACCGGACAAACACATCCACAGCAGAAGACCGCGAGTTCTCCGGGGGTTGATCTAGTTGTTGGTGGTGTTCCAAAGTCAGCTCCATCCAGGATTTCGCAGGCTTTTTATGTGATTGTCATGCCCTGAAGTGCCTGAATTAGCAGCAATTCAATTATATTGAATCAACTTGTGATTTTATGACATCTGTTATGACCGTAGATTTCAACAATTTTTTTTAACTTGTTTTACACTGCACATACCTAAAAGTAGACACTAGATGGCTGTAAAATCCCATATTCAGAGCTCATTTTCAAATTATTGTACTTTTCGATAATAATAGTAGTAATTAATTGTAATTACAGAAATAAACACCAGCAAAGCCTTCCTTATTGTCCTCTGTCTGCTCTGTAGTCGACAAGTTGCAGACATTCTTTGTGTATGTTTTATGCCTGAAGAGTGTTTGTCCATTTTAAACATTCATTTATGTTCCAACACATTGACTTCCGCTTGTTAAGAGCATTTGTGAACTGTTGAGAGTGATCTGTAGCAGTCATTTTTGTTGGTCAATTTAAGACGATGAAAGATTATCGTCTCGAACATGTAAATGCTGCTTCTTTGCTTCGCTGCCATTGCCCATGAAAAACTGTTTCTATTTGCCTTACCTTTGATAAAGGTTAAATAATATATATATATATATATATATATATATATATATATATATATATATATATATATATATATATATATATATATATATATATATATATATATATATATATATGTATGTGTGGGAAAAAAATCACAAGACTACTTCATCTCTACAGGCCTGTTTCATGAGGGGTTCCCTCAATCATCAGGAGATTTTAATGGGAGCATTCGCATACCATGGTTTATATAGGGCACAGAGTGGGTGGGTACAGGCTGGCGTAGGGGCGTGGTGATTGGCTCATGTGTTACCTAGGAGGTGTTTCCGTCTGTGGCGGCATGCTGATACAATTTCGCTGCGCTTGTTGAGGGATGACAGGTCTGGACGGTATATAATAAACAGTTTCTCTTTCAAGCATAGGTTGCATCTTTTATTACCACTATTGTAAGGTGTGCTGGATGCAAGAATTTGCCATGTTATTGAATATTCAACATTATTGTCTTTGAGGTCCCAAATGTGTTTGCTGAGTTCTGTGGTATTCCGCAGGTTTTGGTTCCTGAAAGAAGCCTTGTGATTGTTCCATCTGGTTTTAAACTCTCCCTCGGTTAATCCTACATATGTGTCGGATGTGTTAATGTCCTTGCGTGTTACCTTAGATTGGTAAACAACTGATGTTTGTAAGCACCCACCGTTGAGAGGGCAATCAGGTTTCTTGCGGCAGTTGCAGCCTTTGCTGGTTTTGGGGTCGCTCTGTCCGGGGGTCGACGGCTCATTTGCAATTGTTTTGTTGTGGTTTGAGATGATTTGTCGTATATTGTTCATACAGCTGTAGCTCAATTTAATGTTGTTCTTGTTGAATACTTTTCTTAGGGTGTTGCCTTTGGGGAAGTGTTTGTCATTCAGACTGAGGAATTTGTGGCCAATGTTCGTTGAGACGTTTTTGCTGTATGGGGGGTTGTACCAGATGATGTTGTTTCGTTTTCTGTTCTTTTTTGGTTGGTTTCCTGGCGTGGGTTCATAGGTGAGGGTGAAATTGTATCCGCTTTCATCAAGGGCTTTTTGGTACGGGGGGGTTGCTTGGTCAAATTCAGCTTGGCTAGATGACAGCATCGATAGTCTTTTATTAATTCCGGTAGGTATTCTTTTCGTGGTGGTGGGTGGGTGGTTGCTGTCATGGTGCACGTATTGGAGTGTTGTGTTGGATTTCGTGAATGGTTGGTAGCTGTTATTTCTCAGGTTGAAAGTGACGTCGAGGAAGTTGACGGTTTGCTTGTTGGCTTCAATCGTGATCCGTAGGCCGTTCTCTTTTGAAAATTTGGCATATGCGCTTCTTGGTATTCTCGCTGCTCCTTGGCGAGGCGCGACACACTGCCAGTCCGTATATATATATATACACATCATACATACATACATACATACAATAATTTGGTTATATGGTCGACATGTGCATTTGACCCGAAAAATTATTGTTTGCCAAAAATGAAGCTGATTTGCCAAATTGTGTTGGAAAGTTGCAAGGCCATGCATAATTCACACAGATTGATGAATTTTGCATGAATTTCTGCGGTCGCAACATCGCAAATACCTGGAGTATTATGTTGTAAGTATTATAATTAAGTGTGAGGGCCGCCAAAAATATCTGTTTCTCAGCTGTGGTCCGTCTGGACGCGTCTGGCACTCAGATGCAATACATTTTTCCACCACTTGTGGCAGTAATGACAATATCAAACAAACAGAAGAAGTCTGGAGCTAAAGAGTTGGTTCTTAAGCGCAAAAATTATGACTAAAGTGATGAATCGATATTTTCATCTGCACCTACATTTTATGGACAGTTAAGTTAGGAAACATATTCAATATCATTTTAGTTTATTTACTTTAGCACAACATAATTTTATGTAAATATATTTTTTGTCAGTTATTTTTGAGTCCCTGCTTATGCGGTAGATTTAAATAGTACTTATGTTTCTAATCAGCCTGATAAAAGCCTAATGTTTAAATAAACAATACTCTTTGTGATTAACACAAGGTTTCATATAATTGAACAAGGTTGCAAAGTAGGTCCTTAAGTGCAAAAATTATGACTAAAGTGGTAAATTTGTATTTTCATTTGCACTTACATTTTATTTAACTGTTAAGTTAAGAAACGTATTCAATATCACTTTAGTTTATTTACTTTAGCACAACATAATTTTATGTAAATGTATTTTTCGACACTTATAATTATGAGTCCCCGCTTATGCAGTATATTTTTAGATAGTACTAATTTTTCTAATCAGCCTGATATAGGACTAATGTTTAAATAAATAATAATCTATGTGACTAACACATGGTTTAATATCATTTAACAAGGTCATAAACCATATATAGTTTGGATATGATAATTGAATACGATTAAAATCAAGAATAAGATCACTAATTGTAAAAGGGGAGGAGTATATTTACAGCTAGAATTCACCAAGTCAAGTATTTCATATATATATATATATATATAGATATATATATATAGATATATAGATATAAGAAATACTTGACTTGGTGAATTCCAGCTATATATATATATATATATATATATATATATATATGTATTTTATTATATATATATATATATATATATATATATATATATATATATATATATATATATATATTATATATATATATATATTTTATATATAAATAAATAAAAAAATTAACACTGAAATTCAAGTATTTATTTTATTTATATATATATATATATAAAATAAATACTTGAATTTCAGTGTTCATTTATTTACACATATACACACACATAACACTCATCTACTCATTGTTGAGTTAAGGGTTGAATTGTCCATCCTTGTTCTATTCTCTGTCACTATTTTTCTAACCATGCTGAACACCCTCTCTGATGATGCATTGATGTGTGGCACGCGGGCTTTCATCAAATAGCACTAGATGGCAGTATTGTCCTGTTTAAGAGTGTCACAACATTGCTGTTTACGGCAGACGAACGGCTTTACGGTAGACAAAAACGTGACTGCTGCTGTTGTTGTGTGTTGTTGCCGCGCCGGGAGGACGTTAATGAAACCGCCTAACAATAAACCCACATAAGAAACCAAGAACTCGCCCTCCATCATTCTACAGTTATAACGTGATTGGGCAGGCACGCTGTTTATATTGTGGGTTAGCGGACTCAGGTCCTCATGGACCTGAGTCCGCCTGAATTTCGGGAGATTTTCCGGAGAAAATTTGTTTCGGGAGAGGCGCTGAATTTCGGGAGTCTCCCGAAAGGGTTGGCAAGTATGCTTTGATGTAAATACAGCTTTCATAATGACGGTCCTGCCAGGTCCACTCCCTGAAGGTTTGGCGTCTTAATAGCAGAGTTCAACAAATCTACGTTCAATTAGATTTGAACCCTGGTTGCTAATTTGTCAAGATGAACTCTTTTAAATCATTGGAGGGAAAAAAACTGCCTGTTGGTTTATTGCTGATACAGCAATTTATTCAATCTGGCTGCTGTGGTTCAGTCTGGAGGAGCCCTCTGCTCACATTTCCAGCCTGAAATTGATTTCTTGTCATAGATCAGAGAGCTCTTGTCATTTCATTTCCAATCCTCAGAACGCTCCTCTCTCAGAACCGGCCAAGTGTCGGCGCCCCTCAGTGGGCGAGCCGCCGCGTATCCTCACCCCGGCCACTCAGACCCGTTGAGGGAGAAATCAAAGGGACTGGGATGATTCCCCATTGGCAGCCGCCATTGTCTAGCTGATTTGGGATTGGAGGGGTAAAGGGTGGTTGGAGATCAGGCAACCCCCCCTTTTTTTTATCTTTATCCACCATTAACCCCTGTGCCCCAGTGTGAGGCTGAGATCAGGACCACTGGTCAATCCCCCATTCACCGCCACCCAGAATATTTTAAAGTTAAGCCCCCTCGCTTAACAAAAACTCATCAAAGGTTCGCTCTCTCGGCTTCTTTTTCTTCACTTTAGATCTGCTGCGGTTCTCCACGCACCGTTCCCTCGACGGTTTTTTTTGCCTTCGCACTTCGGAAAGTTTTGGGAGCTGCCCAACTTTCAATATGGGGATTTAACGAGGTCTGATAGTGAGCAAATTGGAGCAAAAAGTTGATGTAGCGATGACGTTGCGGAGCCCCCCACTGCAAAAAGTCAATGTTCAAAAACAAGACAAAATATATACAAAAATGAGGGGTATTTTATTTGAACTAAGCACAATTATCTGCCAATAGAACAAGAACATTTGGCTAGTCAAGACTTTCCAAAACAAGTAAAATTAAAGCTGCAAGCAGCATTGGTCGGGCCCGCATATTTGGCAGGTGCTAGTCCTAAGTGTCCCAATACGTTTGTCAAGTTTGAGAAGTGTCCCAAAACTTTTGTCCAGTGTAAGTGTCCCAATACTTTTGTTCAGTGGTAGTCCTTAGTGTCCGAATACTTTTGTCCAGTGGTAGTCATAAGTGTCCCAATACTTTTGTCCAGTGGTAGTCCTAAGTGTCCCAATACTTTTGTCAAGTTTTAGTCCCAAGTGTCCCAATACTTTTGTCCAGTGTAAGTGTCCCAATACTTTTGTCCAGTTGCCCAATACTTTTGTTCAGTGGTAGTAGTAAGTGTCCCAATACTTTTGTCAAGTTTTAGTCCCAAGTGTCCCAATACTTCTGTCCAGTGTAAGTGTCCCAATACTTTTGTCCAGTTGCCCAATACTTTTGTTCAGTGGTAGTAGTAAGTGTCCCAATACTTTTGTCAAGTTGTAGTCCCAAGTGTCCCAATACTTTTGTAAAGTGGTAGTCATAAGTGTCCCAATACTTTTGTCTACTTTTAGTCCGAAGTGTCCCAATACTTTTGTCTAGTGTACCTACCTTGTCTGCATTGTGTGGGCACGTTGGTGCTTCCTGCTTTTAAGCAGCCATCTTGAGAAAACAGCAGCGCAGCAGCATCAGCGCAGCGGTTCTTTGAAGGCTCATAAAATCAAAACCGGAGCAGTTAGAAAGATTATTTCGATAACTTTTAATCAGAAGGGTTCAATCTCTCTCCTGTGTTAGTTTGAAGCTGAAACAACAAACGCGCTCAGAGGAGATAGATTTTGAAGAAAGGTGACCAGTTTTTATAAAAATGTTGTTTTGAAGGGGGAATAGCAAACTTCCTGTTGATTTTTGCTGGGGGTTGTCAATTTATGAAATGTAGGTCTAAGTGAGACCTAGATAGAGGTTTTTGTTTCATGTCTCTCCGACCTTCCCAGTGGGAGTTACAGGCAGTTTTGTCATTTTTTTCTTCCGAGGAGCAGTTTTTTCTGCGTTTTATTCAAAATTGCGCTAGAGCGCAATTTTGAGATTTGGGGTTAGGTTTTTTTATTAGATCGCAATTTTTGCCAGTCCTGATGTGTGTGTTCAGTTCGGTGAGTTTTGAAGCATGTTAAGGGGGTCAAATTACAGCTCAAAGAGGCAAAAGTGACTGTTTTTAGTACTTTTTTGTCTTGAAGGGGGAATTGCCAACTTCTTGTTGATTTTAGCCCGAGAATGTACTATTATAAAATCTAGGTCTGGGTCAGACCTACATAGAGGTTTTTGTTTCATGTCTCTCCGACCTTCCTAGTGGGAGTTACAGGCAGTCTAGTTTTTTTTTTTCCTAGGGGGCGCTAGAGCGCAATTTTGAGTTTTGTGGTTCGGTTTTTTTTTTTAAAAAAAGGCCATTTTCGCAGGTCCTGATGTATGGGTCAAATATGGTGAGTTTTGAAGCATGTTAAGTGGGTCAAATTACAGTTTAATGTGGCGGCGGAAGAATAAAGAATAAAGAATAATAAAACCTTACAAATTCAATAGGTCCTTATGTCCCATTGCATAAGGACTCCCTTTGGGAGTCCTTATACAATGGGCCATGCAGGCCCTAATTATGTCCCATTGCATAAGCCTTATGCAATGGGCCATGCGGGCCCTAATTAAAGCTGCAAGCAGCGATGGACGGGACCGACTTTGACGGCACATAATATCCGAACCGGAGCAGTAATTAAAACTCTTTCGTCAACTTTTAATCAGAAGGGTTCAATCTCTCTCCTGTGCTAGTTTGAAGCCGACACGACAAACGCGCTCAGAGGAGATAATGTTTGAAAAAAGGTGACCGGTTTTTACAAAACTTTTGTTTTGAAGGGGGAATTACAAACTTCCTGTTGATTTTTGCTGGGGGTTGTCAATATATGAAATGTAGGTCTAAGTGAGACCTACATAGAGATTTTTGTTTCATGTCTTTATGACATTTCAACTGGAAGTTACAGGCAGTTTTGTCTGAATTTTCTTCCTGGGAGCAGTTGTGTCTGTGTTTTCTTCCTCGGGGACGCTAGAGCGCAATTTTGAGTTTTGGGGTTGGTTTTTTTTATTAGATCGCAATTTTTGCCAGTCCTGATGTGTGTGTCCAGTTTGGTGAGTTTTGAAGCATGTTGGTCAAATTACAGCTCAGAGGCAAACGTGACTGTTTTTAGTAAACTTTTGTTTTGAAGGAGGAATTGCCAACTTCCTGTTGATTTTTGCTGGGGGTTGTCAATATATGAAATGTAGGTCTAAGTGAGACCTACATAGGGGCTTTTGTTTCATGTCTCTAAGACATTCTTACTAGAAGTTACAGGCAGTTTTGTCTGTGTTTTCTTCCTAGGAGCAGTTGTGTCTGTGTTTTCTTCCTCGGGGACGCTAGAGCGCAATTTTGAGTTTTGGGTTTTTTTTTTTTTTTTATTAGATCGCAATTTTTGCCAGTCCTGATGTGTGTGTCCAGTTTGTTGAGTTTTGAAGCATGTTGTTCAAATTACAGCTCAAAGAGGCAAACGTGACTGTTTTTAGTAAACTTTTGTTTTGAAGGGGGAATTGCCAACTTCCTGTTGATTTTTGCTGGGGGTTGTCAATATATGAAATGTAGGTCTAAGTGAGACCTACATAGGGGTTTTTGTTTTATGTCTCTAAGACATTCCTACTAGAAGTTACAGGCAGGTTTGTCTGTGTTTTCTTCCTCGGGGACGCTAGAGCACAATTTTTTTTTTTTTTTTTTTTTTATTAAATCGCAATTTTTGCCAGTCCTGATGTGTGTGTCCAGTTTTGTGAGTTTTGAAGCATGTTGGTCAAAATACAGCTCAAAGAGGCAAACGTGACTGTTTTTAGTAAATTTTTGTTTTGAAGGGGGAATTACAAACTTCCTGTTGATTTTTGCTGGGGGTTGTCAGTATATGAAATGTAGGTCTAAGTAAGACCTACATAGAGGTTTTTGTTTCATGTATCTAAGACATTCCTACTAGAAGTTACAGGCAGTTGTGTCTGTGTTTTCTTCCTCGGGGACGCTAGAGCGCCATTTTGAGTTTTGGGGTTGTTGTTTTTTTATTAGATCGCAATTTATGCCAGTCCTGATGTGTGTGTCCAGTTTGGTGAGTTTTGAAGCATGTTAACGGGGTCAAATTATAGCTCAAAGAGGCAAAAGTGACTGTTTTTACAAAACTTTTGTTTTGAAGGGGGAATTGCAAACTTCCTGTAGATTTTTGCTGAAAGATATCAGTGTATGAAATCTAGGTCTAAGTGAGACCTACATAGAGATTTTTGTTTCATGTCTTTATGACATTTCAACTGGAAGTTACAGGCAGTTTTGTCTGTGTTTTTTTCCTAGGAGCAGTTTTGTCTGTGTTTTCTTCCTCGGAGGCGCTAGAGCGCAATTTTGAGTTTTGGGGTTGGTTTTTTTTTATTAGATCGCAATTTTTGCCGGTCCTGATGTGTGTGTCCAGTTTGGTGAGTTTTGAAGCCTGTTGGTCAAATTACAGCTCAAAGAGGCAAAAGTGACTGTTTTTAGTAAACTTTTGTTTTGAAGGGGGAATTGTCAACTTTCTGTTGATTTTTGCTGGGGGTTGTCAATATATGAAATGTAGGTCTAAGTGAGACCTACATAGAGGTTTTTGTTTCATGTCTCTAAGACATTCCTACTAGAAGTTACAGGCAGTTTTGTCTGAGTTTTCTTCCTAGGAGCAGTTGTGTCTGTGTTTTCTTCCTCGGGGACGCTAGAGCGCCATTTTGAGTTTTTTTTTTTTTTTTTTTTTATTAGATCGCAATTTTTGCCAGTCCTGATGTGTGTGTCGAGTTTGGTGAGTTTTGAAGCATGTTAACGTGGTCAAATTATAGCTCAAAGAGGCAAAAGTGACTGTTTTTACAAAACTTTTGTTTTGAAGGGGGAATTGCAAACTTCCTGTAGATTTTTGCTGAAAGATATCAGTGTATGAAATCTAGGTCTAAGTGAGACCTACATAGAGATTTTTGTTTCATGTCTTTATGACATTTCAACTGGAAGTTACAGGCAGTTTTGTCTGTGTTTTCTTCCTAGGAGCAGTTTTGTCTGTGTTTTCTTCCTCGGGGACGCTAGAGCGCCATTTTGAGTTTTGGGGTTGGGTTTTTTTTTTTTATTAGATCGCAATTTTTGCCAGTCCTGATGTGTGTGTCCAGTTTGGTGAGTTTTGAAGCATGTTAACGGGGTCAAATTATAGCTCAAAGAGGCAAAAGTGACTGTTTTTACAAAACTTTTGTTTTGAAGGGGGAATTGCAAACTTCCTGTAGATTTTTGCTGAAAGATATCAGTGTATGAAATCTAGGTCTAAGTGAGACCTACATAGAGATTTTTGTTTCATGTCTTTATGACATTTCAACTGGAAGTTACAGGCAGTTTTGTCTGTGTTTTTTTCCTAGGAGCAGTTTTGTCTGTGTTTTCTTCCTCGGAGGCGCTAGAGCGCAATTTTGAGTTTTGGGGTTGGTTTTTTTTATTAGATCGCAATTTTTGCCGGTCCTGATGTGTGTGTCCAGTTTGGTGAGTTTTGAAGCCTGTTGGTCAAATTACAGCTCAAAGAGGCAAAAGTGACTGTTTTTAGTAAACTTTTGTTTTGAAGGGGGAATTGTCAACTTTCTGTTGATTTTTGCTGGGGGTTGTCAATATATGAAATGTAGGTCTAAGTGAGACCTACATAGAGGTTTTTGTTTCATGTCTCTAAGACATTCCTACTAGAAGTTACAGGCAGTTTTGTCTGAGTTTTCTTCCTAGGAGCAGTTGTGTCTGTGTTTTCTTCCTCGGGGACGCTAGAGCGCCATTTTGAGTTTTTTTTTTTTTTTTTTTTTATTAGATCGCAATTTTTGCCAGTCCTGATGTGTGTGTCGAGTTTGGTGAGTTTTGAAGCATGTTAACGTGGTCAAATTATAGCTCAAAGAGGCAAAAGTGACTGTTTTTACAAAACTTTTGTTTTGAAGGGGGAATTGCAAACTTCCTGTAGATTTTTGCTGAAAGATATCAGTGTATGAAATCTAGGTCTAAGTGAGACCTACATAGAGATTTTTGTTTCATGTCTTTATGACATTTCAACTGGAAGTTACAGGCAGTTTTGTCTGTGTTTTCTTCCTAGGAGCAGTTTTGTCTGTGTTTTCTTCCTCGGGGACGCTAGAGCGCCATTTTGAGTTTTGGGGTTGGGTTTTTTTTTTTTATTAGATCGCAATTTTTGCCAGTCCTGATGTGTGTGTCCAGTTTGGTGAGTTTTGAAGCATGTTAACGGGGTCAAATTATAGCTCAAAGAGGCAAAAGTGACTGTTTTTACAAAACTTTTGTTTTGAAGGGGGAATTGCAAACTTCCTGTAGATTTTTGCTGAACGATATCAGTGTATGAAATCTAGGTCTAAGTGAGACCTACATAGAGATTTTTGTTTCATGTCTTTATGACATTTCAACTGGAAGTTACAGGCAGTTTTGTCTGTGTTTTTTTCCTAGGAGCAGTTTTGTCTGTGTTTTCTTCCTCGGAGGCGCTAGAGCGCAATTTTGAGTTTTGGGGTTGGTTTTTTTTTTTATTAGATCGCAATTTTTGCCGGTCCTGATGTGTGTGTCCAGTTTGGTGAGTTTTGAAGCATGTTAACGGGGTCAAATTATAGCTCAAAGAGGCAAAAGTGACTGTTTTTACAAAACTTTTGTTTTGAAGGGGGAATTGCAAACTTCCTGTAGATTTTTGCTGAAAGATGTCATTGTATGAAATCTAGGTCTAAGTGAGACCTACATAGAGGTTTTTGTTTCATGTCTGGAATTAACACATTATTATGCCTAATTTGGACAACCAGGTATGGTGAAGATAAGGTACTTTTAAAATAAAATTAATAAAATAAAATAAGATAAATAAATTAAAAACAGTTTCTTGAATAAAAAAGAAAGTAAAACAATATATAAAGAGTTACATAGAAAGTAGTAATTAATGAAAATTAGTAAAATTAACTGTTAAAGGTTAGTACTATTAGTGGACCAGCAGCACGCATTATATTGATATATAATGTAGGAACCTGAATATTAATAACAGAAAGGGAGGTTTTTTGGGTTGGTGCACTAATTGTAAGGTATCTTGTGTTTTTTATGTTGATTTAATAAAAAAAAAAAAAAAATAATAATAAAAAAAATAAAATAAAACCGATACCAATAATAAAAAAAACCCCGATACCGATAATTTCCGATATTACATTTTAACGCATTTATCGGCCGATAATATCAGCAGGCCGATATTATCGGACATCTTTACTTGTGAGTGTTGATGACACAGCTTTGCAACAGTTGATATTTTAGTTTCAAGCATGTTTTACTCAATATAGGTCAGGGGTCGGCAACCCAAAATGTTGAAAGAGCCATATTGGACCAAAAATACAAAAACAAATCTGTCTGGAGCTGCAAAAAAATTCAAAGCCATACAGATAGTGTGTCATGAGATATAAATTGAATTAAGAGGACTTAAAGGAAACTAAATGAGCTCAAATATAGCTACAAACGAGGCATTATGATGCAATATGTACATATAGCTAGCCTAAATAGCATGTTAGCATCGATTAGCTCGCAGTCATGCAGTGACCAAATACGTCTGATTAGCACTCCACACAAGTCAATAACATCAACAAAACTCACCTTTCATGCACAACGTTAAAAGTTTGGCGGACAAAATGAGACGGAAAAAGAAGTGGCATAAAACACGTCCTAGAAAGTCGGAGAAAGTTACGCATGTAAACAAACTATGGTGAGTTCAAGGACCGCCAATATTAGTAGGACAAAACGGCGCTCGCCAAATACTCGAATTAGTGAAACATGTTTAATATAAACAGTGGGATTTATAACAATTAGGGAGGTTTGTGTCATGTTTGGCCTCCGACAGAAACCATATTATAACAAAAAATAAATTATTTCCCCTCATCTTTTTCCATTTTTCATACATCTTTGGAAAAAGCTACAGGGAGCCACTAGGGCGGCGCTAAAGAGCCGCATGCGGCTCTAGAGCCACGGGTTGCCGACCCCTGATATAAGAGTACTGTTACTTTAGAGATTTATTACTCAAGTAAAAGTAAGGAGTAGTCACCCAAATATTTACTTGAGTAAAAGTAAAAAGTATGTTGTGAAAAAACTACTCAAGTACTGAGTAACTGATGAGTAACATATACACACACACATATATATATATATATACATATATATATACACACACACATATATATATATATATATATACACACATATATATATATATATATATATATGTCTTAATAAGGTTATCCAAAAAATAGTGCTCGATACCGTAGTAGAGCGCAATCTGATTGACAAACACTTTCCCAAAGACAACACCCTAAGAAAAGTATTCAACAAGAACAACATTAAATTGAGCTACAGCTGCATGAACAATATACGACAAATCATCTCAAACCACAACAAAACAATTGCAAATGAGCCGTCGGCCCCCGGACAGAGCGACTCCAAAACCAACAAAGGTTGCAACTGTCGAAAGAAACCTGATTGCCCTCTCAACGGGGGGTGCTTACAAACATCAGTTGTCTACCAATCTAAGGTAACACGCAAGGACATTAACACATCCGACACATATGTAGGATTAACTGAGGGAGAGTTCAAAACCAGATGGAACAATCACAAGGCTTCTTTCAGGAAGCAAAACCTGCGGAATACCACAGAACTCAGCAAACACATTTGGGACCTCAAAGACAATAATGTTGAATATTCAATAACATGGCAAATTCTTGCATCCAGCACACCTTACAATAGTGGTAATAAAAGATGCAACCTATGCTTGAAAGAAAAACTGTTTATTATTTACCGTCCAGACCTGTCATCCCTCAACAAGCGCAGCGAAATTGTAACAGCATGCCGCCACAGACGGAAACACCTCCTAGGTAACACATGAGCCAATCACCACGCCCCTACGCCAGCCTGTACCCACCCACTCTGTGCCCTATATAAACCATGGTATGTGAATGCTCCCATTAAAATCTCCTGATGATTGAGGGAACCCCCCCTCATGAAACAGGCCTGTAGAGATGAAATAGTCTTGTGATTTTTTTCCTATATGTGTATATATATATATATACACATACATATATATATACATACATTGATATATACAGTATATAATTTATATTTATTTATTGTGCCGTTTTTGTTCACATGTTAAAGGTGTTTTAATGGATATAGATGCATGTTTAACACATATAGATTCCTTTCTTTCATGAAAACAAGAATATAAGTTGGTGTATTACCTGATTCTGATGACTTGCATTGATTGTAATCAGACAGTAGTGATGATAACGTCCACGTTTTCAAATGGAGGAGAAAAAAAGTTCCTCCTTTCTGTCTAATACCACATGAAAGTGGTTGGTTTTTGCCATCTTATTTGTCCAGCTTCCATATTCGTTTTTATACACTTTACAAGAAATACATTGGCGGCAAACTCCGTAGCTTGCTAGCTTGTTTGCGCTGGCTTTCGGAGACTCTTATTTTGAAAGCGCAGGCGCGATGGAGCGGCACTTTTATTGTGAAGACAGGAACTGTGCAGTCAGTCTTTAGGCTTTTGACGGGATGTACGGTTGAAATAAAAAAGGCTCTTTTTTCCTTCACACTTTTGATTGATTGATTGGAACTTTTATTAGTAGATTGCACAGTACAGTACATATTCCGTACAATTGACCACTAAATGGTAACACCCCAATACGTTTTTCAACTTGTTTAAGTCAGGTCATGTGACCGCCTGGCTCTGTTTGATTGGTCCAACGTCACCAGTGACTGCATCTGATTGGTGGAACGGAGTGAACGTCACCAGTGACTGTATTTGTTGAAACGCAGGCACTATGAAGGTCTGTCTGACAGACCAAAACAAACAAAGCGTGCATTAACAGATCGATAAAAATTAGTAGCGAGTAGCGAGCTGAATGTAGATAAAAGTAGCGGAGTAAAAGTAGCGTTTCTTCTCTATAAATATACTCAAGTAAAAGTAAAAGTATGTTGCATTAAAACTACTCTTAGAAGTACAATTTATCCCAAAAGTTACTCAAGTAGATGTAACGGAGTAAATGTAGCGCGTTACTACCAGTGTTGGGTAGTAACGCGTTACTGTAACGCCGTTAGTTTCGGCGGTAACTAGTAATCTAACGCGTTATTTTTTTATATCCAGTAACTCAGTTACCGTTACTACATGATGCGTTACTGCGTTATTTTACGTTATTTTGTAATGTAGTATCGGCTAGAAACAGAAGAAGTGTCGTCCTTCTGTCTCACAAGGAAAAGAAAAGGCGTGCTTTCCTCGACCGAGGAGCGGAGCGCAGGGGAGACGTTCCTCCAGGGCCTATGTACTTCGGGGCTAACACCCTTCACTTTACCCGGCAGTGGGTCTTTACAGCTCCGGACTCGAGGGTGAATGACGAGGCCGGCGGTTTGTTGCAATTTTGTGACTTTATTGGTGTCTTGCACGTAGCCATCCACCAAGCTAGAGCACCTGCACGCATTCACTCTGTTGCGCTCCCTCACCTCTCTCGCCCACTCACTCACTGACGTCACTCACCTCACATGCTGTCATTTCTTAAAGGGCCACACACACACACACACACACACACGCTACTCTCATAACAACTAAAAAGACATCATCGCGAAGCCAGAAGTCGAGTTTCTTAACATGGATACATTGTCACTACTTTTCTTTTGTCGAGCACAAAGAAAAGAACATTTTAGTTAAATGTAAGTTGTGTCTTGGATCAAAGATCCCATCTACTTAAAGTTAAAGTGACAATGATTGTCACACACACACTAGGTGTGGTGAAATTATTCTCTGCATTTGACCCATCACCCTTGATCACCCCCTGGGAGGTGAGGGGAGCAGTGAGTAGCAACAGTGACCGCACCCGGGAATACTGCCCAAAACAGCAATTCAAATCTGCTGAAACAGCTAGCATTGCTGAGAAGGGCCCGACGAACGTCCAGGGTCACCACCGCGCCCACCGCACCGACACCCCGCCTCGTCCGCCTTCGCCGCGGCCGGCGTCACGCGCAGCAGGTAAGCAGCTTACCTGCCCGCCACCCCCGTGGCCGGGGGCTCGTAACAGGGGTCACTCCGCGCGCTCCGCCCGCGCAGCTTACCTGCCCGCCACCCCTGTTGCCGGGGGCTCGTAACAGGGGTCACTCCGCGCGCAGTGCGCTCACGAAAGGGGTGGGGCTCACCCTGGTTGATATAGACAGCAGGACGGTGGCCATGGAAGTCGGAACCCGCTAAGGAGTGTGTAACAACCCACCTGCCGAATCAACTAGCCCTGAAAATGGATGGCGCTGGAGCGTCGGGCCCATATACCCGGCCGTCGCCGGCAGCGAGACGCGCTTGGAGGTGCGCTCAGCGCGGCTCCCATATGATTGCGCACTGGTGTGCGTCTGGGTCGTGACAGCGTGGCACGCGAATGTCTGTGCTGCGTTGGATCAGTCTCCTTTCTTTAACAGGCAAAAGCTTTATAACCTCACTAATGCCTTGCATCGTCTATATTAGATATATAACAACGGGCGGGTGCGGGCGGATGGCGGGCGGATGCAGTTCTGATCAAATGTTAGATCGGGTGGATTGCGGATGGTTGACGACTTTCTGATGCGGTTGCGGATGAAATAATTGCCTATCCGCGCATCTCTAATATATATATATATATATATATATATATATATATATATATGTCTTAATAAGGTTATCCAAAAAATAGTGCTCGATACCGTAGTAGAGCGCAATATATGTATGTGTGGGAAAAAAAAATCACAAGACTACTTCATCTCTACAGGCCTGTTTCATGAGGGGTTCCCTCAATCATCAGGAGATTTTTTGATTGAGGGAACCCCTCATGAAACAGGTCTGTAGAGATGAAGTAGTCTTGTGATTTTTTTCCCCACACATACATATATATATATATATATATATATATATATATATATATATATATATATATATATATATATATATATATATATATATATATATTAGAGATGTCCGATAATTTACATAAATGTAAATGGGTTACACTTGTATAGCTTTTCTACCTTTTTCAGGAACTCAAAGCGCTTTGACACTATTTCCACATTCACCCATTCACACACACATTCACACACTGATGGCGGGAGCTGCCATGCAAGGCGCTAACCAGGACCCATCAGGAGCAAGGTTGAAGTGTCTTGCTCAAGGACACAACGGACGTGACTAGGATGGTAGAAGGTGGGGATTGAACCAGTAACCCTCAGATTGCTGGCACGGCCACTCTCCCAACTTCGCCACGCCACATAAGCAACATGCTTTGACGAAGCTAGTAAAGAGAGACACAGACTCCGATGCCACTTCACCTCCACCTAAGGATTTTAACGGAGGCACTGCTAGCCAGGACAACATTGATAGAGCCATTGCAGCGTATGTGCTAGAAGACATGCAGGCTATTTCTACGGTGGAGTCACCCGTTTTCTGGCAGCTAAATAGCATGATACCGGCGTCAAACAACAAATGGCACAGAAAACATGTTCCAAGTACCTGGACAGTGAGTACATAAACATGGAAAGCGAGCTAAAGAAAACACTCCAAACTCTGCCTCTGCTCATCATTGAAGGTACACTGTCAATTCTCTTATATACTATTTCATTCTAGACTTCTAGAGTGTTTGATTATCACATCACTCTAAATGTATAGACTATAAAGTTCACAAACATAAAGAGGGATGCTAGTGGGCCAGGCCAATCTTTCATTTTCTCTAAACTGAAACTGGGGAAATGTGTAGAGTCTTCTGGGCTTCACTACAGTGTTGATCTCCTGAATACATGATTTTATTTCACAATTCCTTGAGAGAAAAAAAATGCCTGATTAGGCTTTGTGTATGTCATGTGTGCCTTCCTTGGGTGAAGCCAGCTTTACAGCTATGTTGTTATTATGCGGTTTGTTACTTATGTATGTTATGTTGCAGCTATTTCAAATAGTTTTGTCAATTTGTTGTGGCCTGAAATAAATTGGCCCTTTGAAACATATCTTTGTCTTTGTGTGTTGTATGTAGACCACATTGCTTAGCAGAGTTCAGTGATGTAAATGTATGTCAAGTTGATCAACACATTGTATTATTCTCCAGTGCAATAACAGTACTGAAACGAAGGCTAAAAGGGCATTAATGGGAGCCTTAAAAAAAAGGAGAAAAAAATAAGTAACTAAATAGTTACTTTTCACAGTAACGCATTACTTTTTGGTGTAAGTAACTGAGTTAGTAACTGAGTTACTTTTGAAATAAAGTAACTAGTAACTGTAACTAGTTACTGGTTTTCAGTAACTAACCCAACACTGGTTACTACCCACCTCTGGATATAGGTCATCAAATCTCAGCAACAAGCTTTAATATCTTACTGAGATCATTTAGGACCAAAACCCTTAAAACAAGTAAAACACTCTAACATAAAATCTGCTTAGTGAGAAGAATCATCTCATCAGACAGAAAATAAGCAAATATCACCCTTATTTGAGATATTTCATCTTACTTAGATTGCAGTTTTTGCAGTGCACATGTGACCCGTCACACCTCCAGAAGTCCACATGAACACGTCCGCCAACTCCCTAGTCTGCTGTTTGTCCTGCGCAGGTTTTGACATGGAAGACATACAAAGCGACCCTAGGGGTTTTCGCTCCCTTGTTATTTTTTCCCCCCCGCAACTTAATTTGGGGGAAATCTCGGGTGCGGAAGCCCGAGATTATTGTGAAACCCAACCTGAGACAGGCATGACATCAGAGCGGGCCTGACATTGGTTTGAACTCCCTCATCTCAGGTGGGAAGAATTACGAGCGCCCGCCGATCCTGTCCAATGAATCGGTCGCACACAGTCGCACATTCTTCTAAATGCTGATTGTCTTGACAGATTGGACCGCTGTGTTATCACCAGACTGTCACGCCGCCTCATTTTTCAGCCTTTATGGAAGCCCTTCACAGTCCAGTGGGACGTCACCGTGACCTAAACTAAGTGTACGCTTTGCTGATGAATTTAATTTTTCTCAGATTGCGTCGGACGGTCGGCGCCACGTGGGTCCGACACACTACGGTGACGTATCGCGGTGTATTTGAAGGGTTGTCGGTTTGAAAAATGCTTTTAGTAAGACCTTCTGGGAACACACCGCTTAAACACTAAAGAGCCGTGTTTGTCCACACCGGTCTCCAAAGTGCTATTGTGGACTAGAGATCGACCGATTATCATACTTGCCAACCTTTAGACCTCCGAATTCGGGAGATCGGGGGGTTGAGGTGGGCGGGGCCAGGGGGCGGTGTTAAGGGGGAGGTGTATATTTATAGCTAGAATTCACTGAAATTCAAGTATTTCTTATACAGGTAAAAGCCAGTAAATTAGAATATTTTGAAAAACTTGATTTATTTCAGTAATTGCATTCAAAAGGTGTAACTTGTACATTATATTTATTCATTGCACACAGACTGATGCATTCAAATGTTTATTTCATTTAATTTTGATGATTTGAAGTGGCAACAAATGAGAATCCAAAATTCCGTGTGTCACAAAATTAGAATATTACTTAAGGCTAATACAAAAAAGGGATTTTTAGAAATGTTGGCCAACTGAAAAGTATGAAAATGAAAAATATGAGCATGTACAATACTCAATACTTGGTTGGAGCTCCTTTTGCCTCAATTACTGCGTTAATGCGGCGTGGCATGGAGTCGATGAGTTTCTGGCACTGCTCAGGTGTTATGAGAGCCCAGGTTGCTCTGATAGTGGCCTTCAACTCTTCTGCGTTTTTGGGTCTGGCATTCTGCATCTTCCTTTTCACAATACCCCACAGATTTTCTATGGGGCTAAGGTCAGGGGAGTTGGCGGGCCAATTTAGAACAGAAATACCATGGTCCGTAAACCAGGCACGGGTAGATTTTGCGCTGTGTGCAGGCGCCAAGTCCTGTTGGAACTTGAAATCTCCATCTCCATAGAGCAGGTCAGCAGCAGGAAGCATGAAGTGCTCTAAAACTTGCTGGTAGACGGCTGCGTTGACCCTGGATCTCAGGAAACAGAGTGGACCGACACCAGCAGATGACATGGCACCCCAAACCATCACTGATGGTGGAAACTTTACACTAGACTTCAGGCAACGTGGATCCTGTGCCTCTCCTGTCTTCTTCCAGACTCTGGGACCTCGATTTCCAAAGGAAATGCAAAATTTGCATGGTTGGGTGATGGTTTGGGGTGCCATGTCATCTGCTGGTGTCGGTCCACTCTGTTTCCTGAGATCCAGGGTCAACGCAGCCGTCTACCAGCAAGTTTTAGAGCACTTCATGCTTCCTGCTGCTGACCTGCTCTATGGAGATGGAGATTTCAAGTTCCAACAGGACTTGGCGCCTGCACACAGCGCAAAATCTACCCGTGCCTGGTTTACGGACCATGGTATTTCTGTTCTAAATTGGCCCGCCAACTCCCCTGACCTTAGCCCCATAGAAAATCTGTGGGGTATTGTGAAAAGGAAGATGCAGAATGCCAGACCCAAAAACTCAGAAGAGTTGAAGGCCACTATCAGAGCAACCTGGGCTCTCATAACACCTGAGCAGTGCCAGAAACTCATCGACTCCATGCCACGCCGCATTAACGCAGTAATTGAGGCAAAAGGAGCTCCAACCAAGTATTGAGTATTGTACATGCTCATATTTTTCATTGTCATACTTTTCAGTTGGCCAACATTTCTAAAAATCCCTTTTTTGTATTAGCCTTAAGTAATATTCTAATTTTGTGACACACGGAATTTTGGATTTTCCTTTGTTGCCACTTCAAATCATCAAAATTAAATGAAATAAACATTTGAATGCATCAGTCTGTGTGCAATGAATAAATATAATGTACAAGTTACACCTTTTGAATGCAATTACTGAAATAAATCAAGTTTTTCAAAATATTCTAATTTACTGGCTTTTACCTGTATTTTTTAATACACTGTAGCACTTTGAGGTTGTTCACTCCATGTAAAGTGATTTTTACAAATAAAATATTATTATTATTATTATTATTATTATTATTATTATAAATATATTATATAAGTGTATGCATATTTGTATCATTGGTAAAATTCCTTCAGCAACAGTAAATACATTCCTTTGCAGTCACTAAAAATAAAAAAAAAATAAAAAAAAAATAAATAAAAAAAAGGTTTGCACTCCAGAAGCAACAATCCGAGTTCTTTGTTCGTCATTTGATTTGCTGCCCAAAAAGGGACAAGCACAAGCCCAGACTGTGCAACTACTACCTGCTTGGTAGCGGGAAAATGTGTGTGTTTGGAAACACTCCCACACACACACAGAGAGAGAGAGAGCATGCTTGAGTTGGGTCATGGAGCTGACAGACAGTGGAATGTGAAAGTGTGTATGTTGACAAACTCCACTGCACTCTGAATGGGGTTTGTGATTACACCTCATCATGCCCCTCCCCCTCCCCATTCCTCCATCTCCCGCTGCAATGCCTCATGGGCAATCATGTGGTCACACTACCTGACTCCTTGCTACTCAAGAGTGCAGTTGACAAAAACAGCCCGAGGCCCGCCATGTGGAAAAGATTCAGTCGGCACGCTGCATATATTGCGACTTCCCCCCCCCCGCCCCGATGTAGGCCACGCGCGGCGGGTGTTCCCTCCCGCCGCTCACCTGTGAAGGCAACTCCTCCCGCCGCCACGCGTGAACGGTGAACGGCCCGGACTCCCGGCGTATTCCCTCTTTGTCAGTCGAGTCCGGCTCCGGCTTCTTGTCATGTTGCACAAAGCGTAGAGGTCAGTGAGAGCGCTCGCTTGTCCGTCAACTCGGTGGTCTCCGCGCCGACGGGTTGCTCACCTGTGCTGATTGGACGAGACCCGCCTGGGGAGGACACCGCGAACAAAAAAAACACAAAAAAAAACCCTGCATTTCATTCTATCACTTTATTCTTCTTTCCTAGAAACACACTTTCACAGTTTTGACATGGTTGCACCAAAACCCTGGAAACACTTTTCAAAAAAAACATTGACATATAAGACGACCCACCTTGCGTTCGGGGGTCTGGAGATTGACACGTGCAATCCGACAGGTGGTACTAAAAACTTCCCAAAGCGAGTAAGAGCTGTTTTCTTGTCACTCACCACACTTTGGGAGACACAAAATATAGGGCGCATTAAAGGAGTCATATTTTTTATATCCATCCATCCATCCATCTTCTTCCGCTTATCCGAGGTCGGGTCGCGGGGGCAGCAGCCTAAGCAGGGAAGCCCAGACTTTCCTCTCCCCAGCCACTTCGTCCAGCTCTTCCCGGGGGATCCCGAGGCGTTCCCAGGCCAGCCGGGAGACATAGTCTTCCCAACGTGTCCTGGGTCTTCCCCGTGGCCTCCTACCGGTCGGACGTGCCCTAAACACCTCCCTAGGGAGGCGTTCGGGTGGCATCCTGACCAGATGCCCGAACCACCTCATCTGGCTCCTCTCCATGTGGAGGAGCAGCGGCTTTACTTTGAGCTCCCCCCGGATGACAGAGCTTCTCACCTTATCTCTAAGGGAGAGCCCCGCCACCCGGCGGAGGAAACTCATTTCGGCCGCTTGTACCCGTGATCTTGTCCTTTCGGTCATAACCCAAAGCTCATGACCATAGGTGAGGATGGGAACGTAGATCGACCGGTAAATTAGGAGCTTTGCCTTCCGGCTCAGCTCCTTCTTCACCACAACGGATCGATACAGCGTCCGCATTACTGAAGATGCCGCACCGATCCGCCTGTCGATCTCACGATCCACTCTTCCCCCACTCGTGAACAAGACTCCGAGGTACTTGAACTCCTCCACTTGGGGCAGGGTCTCCTCCCCAACCCGGAGATGGCACTCCACCCTTTTCCGGGCGAGAACCATGGACTCGGACTTGGAGGTGCTGATTCTCATCCCAGTCGCTTCACACTCAGCTGCGAACCGATCCAGCGAGAGCTGAAGATCCTGGCCAGAGGAAGCCATCAGGACCACATCATCTGCAAAAAGAAGAGACCTAATCCTGCAGCCACCAAACCGGATCCCCTCAACGCCTTGACTGCGCCTAGAAATTCTGTCCATAAAAGTTATGAACAGAATCGGTGACAAAGGGCAGCCTTGGCGGAGTCCAACCCTCACTGGAAACGTGTCCGACTTACTACCGGCAATGCGGACCAAGCTCTGGCACTGATCATACAGGGAGCGGACTGCCACAATCAGACAGTCCGATACCCCATACTCTCTGAGCACTCCCCACAGGACTTCCCGAGGGACACGGTCGAATGCCTTCTCCAAGTCCACAAAACACATGTAGACTGGTTGGGCAAACTCCCATGCACCCTCAAGGACCCTGCCGAGAGTATAGAGCTGGTCCACAGTTCCACGACCAGGACGAAAACCACACTGTTCCTCCTGAATCCGAGGTTCGACTATCCGGCGTAGCCTCCTCTCCAGTACACCTGAATAGACCTTACCGGGAAGGCTGAGGAGTGTGATCCCACGATAGTTAGAACACACCCTCCGGTTCCCCTTCTTAAAGAGAGGAACCACCACCCCGGTCTGCCAATCCAGTGGTACCGCCCCCGATGTCCACGCGATGCTGCAGAGTCTTGTCAACCAAGACAGCCCCACAGCATCCAGAGCCTCAAGGAACTCCGGGCGGATCTCATCCACCCCCGGGGCCTTGCCACCGAGGAGCTTTTTAACTACCTCAGCAACCTCAGCCCCAGAAATAGGAGAGCCCACCACAGACTCCCCAGGCCCTGCTTCCTCATAGGAAGACGTGCTGGTAGGATTGAGGAGGTCTTCAAAGTATTCCCTCCACCGATCCACAACATCTGCAGTCGAGGTCAGCAGAACACCATCCTCACCATACACGGTGTTGATACTGCACTGCTTCCCCTTCCTGAGGCGGTGGATGGTGGTCCAGAATTGCTTCGAAGCCGTCCGGAAGTCGTTTTTCATGGCCTCACCGAACTCCTCCCATGTCCGAGTTTTTGCCTCTGCGACCGCTGAAGCCGCACACCGCTTGGCCTGTCGGTACCTGTCTGCTGCCTCAGGAGTCCTATGAGCCAAAAGAACCCAATAGGACTCCTTCTTCAGCTTGACGGCATCCCTCACCACTATTTGGGTTAAAATTATTAGTAATTATAGTCTGCAAATGATGTGTTGTTGTTGAGTGTCGGTGCTGTCTAAAGCTCGGCAGAGTAACCGTGTAATACTCTTCCATATCAGTAGGTGGCAGCAGGTAGCTAATTGCTTTGTAGATGTCAGAAACAGCGGGAGGCAGTGTGCAGGTAAAAAGGTGTCTAATGCTTAAACCAAAAATAAACAAAAGGTGATTGCCCCTAAGAAAAGGCATTAAAGCTTAGGTAAGGCTATGCAGAACCAAACTAAAACTGAACTGGCTACAAAGTAAACACAAATAGAATGCTGGACGACAGCAAAGACTTACTGTGGAGCAAAGGCAATGTACATCCGAACATGACGTGACAATCAACAATGTCCCCACAAAGAACGGGTACAAACAACTGAAATATTCTTGATTGCTAAAACAAAGTAGATGCGGGAAATGTCGCTTTAAGGAAGACATGAAACTGCTACAAGAAAATACCCCCCAAAAAAAGAGAAAAAGCCACCAAAATAGGAGCGTAAGACAAGATCTAAAACACTACACACAGCAAAAAACTCTAAATAAGTCATGGCGTGATGTGACAGGTCGTTACAGTACACCTACTTTGAGACAAGAGCTATATTGATGCATGGTTGGTTATGGTTTAAAGATATATCCAACATTTGAAACAACGACTTATACTACAACAGATATACTGTATATAGTTATTTACAAAATGTAAACATGGTAGGCCACAGGCTACTAGGAACTAGCAGCTACACAACAGCTAAGCACACATACGTAATAAGAGTCCTTAATTGAACAATGTTGCAGACTAAGACATGACATTTGTCAATATGAATAACAATTATACTTACACATACAAAGTCTCCAAGGCGGAAGCATATTAGAGAGCATCCAGTAACAAACGTGTCCGCATCATTCAACTTACCGCTTCATGGGCTCAACTTAATAAATTATTATGGCCACGAGTTGTCGGCAAAAAAATAAAAGGAGTCATATCTTTTATTTTTTTTGTGTGTATATAAGATATACAGTAAGTAAGAACTTTACACTACTTTATATTAGAACTGGCGACAGCAGAGGATGAATGTCCCATAACAAGAAGATAGAGAAAAAGAAGAAGCTTATGGACTACAGTGTCGCCACGGACTATTTTCAGGACTTATGCAGATCCCAAATACAGATCAGCAGTCTATTTTGCATAATATTGCGAAACAAAATGCCAGATAATATGTCTTACCTTATGCACACACCATAATAATACTGGTATGTTGAAGCACAGTACAATCCATCAAGCGGTGCGGCTTCATAGCTTACCAAAGTCGTACTAAAAAGATTTTGACAGATTTTTGAGCATCGTGTGTAATGTTTTATATTTTCAATGGAACATATAAAATGTTTGTGTTGTTTCCTCGAGTCATATTGCAGTCCACACATATCTCTTATGTTTGACTGACATCATATTGCAGTCTACACATATATATTGTGTCATCTACTGGTCACACTTGTCATTTCACCATGTACCAAATAAAATAGCTCCAAGGTCGGTAAGGACAACCAAAATTATTCCGTACATTAGGCGCACCGGGTTATAAGGCGCACTGTCGAGTTTTGAGAACATGAAAGGATTTGAAGTGCGCCTTATAGTCCAAAAAATACGGTACCACTCCACTTAGATTTAAGGACAGCATCGGTCCATTCTAGACAGTTCATAATAAATACTGCAAGTTAGTGTTTTATAATTAGGGCCCGCATGGCCCATTGCATAAGGACTCCCGCAGGGAGTCCTTATGCAATGGGACATAAGGACCTATTGAATTTGTAAGGTTTTATTATTCTTTATTCTTCCGCCGCCACATTAAACTGTCATTTGACCCACTTAACATGCTTCAAAACTCACCATATTTTACCCGCACATCAGGACCTGCGAAAATTGCCTTTTTAAAAAAAAAAACGAACCACAAAACTCAAAAAAAAAACTAGACTGCCTGTAACTCCCACTAGGAAGGTCGGAAACCTCTATGTAGGTCTGACTTACACCTACCTTTCATAATTGTACATCCTCGGGCAAAAATCAACAGGAAGTTGGCAATTCCCCCTTCAAGACAAAAAAGTACTAAAAACAGTCACTTTTGCCTCTTTGAGTTGTAATTTGACCCCCTTAACATGTTTCAAAACTCACCAAACTGAACGCACACATCAGGACTGGCAAAAATTGCGATCTAATAAAAAAACCTAACCCCAAATTAAAACATTGCGCTCTAGAGCAATTTTTGAATAAAACGGAGAAAAAAACTGCTCCTCGGAAGAAAAAAATGACAAAACTGCCTGTAACTCCCACCGGGAAGGTTGGAGAGACATGAAACAAAAACCTCTATGTAGGTCTAACTTAGACCTACATTTTATAAATTGACAACCCCCAGCGAAAATCAACAGGAAGTTTGCTATTCCCCCTTCAAAACAATTTTTTTTGTAAAAACCGGTCACCTTCCTTCAAAATCTATCTCCTCTGAGCGCGTTTGTCGTTTCGGCTTCAAACTAACACAGGAGAGAGATTGAACCCTTGTGTATAAAAGTAAAGAACAGCTTTTTAATACCTGCTCCGGTTTTGATTTTATGACCCTTCAAAGACCCGCTGCGCTGATGCTGCTGCGCTGCTGTTTTTTTTAAGATGGCTGCTCAAAAGCAGGAAGCACCAACGTGCCCACACAATGCAGACAAGGTAGGTACACTAGACAAAAGTCTTGGGACACTTCAGACTAAAAGTAGACAAAAGTATTGGGACACTTAGGACTAGCACCTGCCAAATACGCGGGCCCGACCAATGCTGCTTGCAGCTTTAATTATTCTTTATTCTTCCGCCGCCACATTAAACTGTAATTTGACCCACTTAACATGCTTCAAAACTCACCATATTTTACCCACACATCAGGACCTGCGAAAATTGCCTTTTTAAAAAAAAACCGAACCACAAAACTCAAAATTGCGCTCTAGCGCCCCCTAGGAAAAGAAAAACTAGACTGCCTGTAACTCCCACTAGGAAGGTCGGAGAGACATGAAACAAAAACCTCTATGTAGGTCTGACTTACACCTACCTTTCATAATTGTATATCCTCGGGCAAAAATCAACAGGAAGTTGGCAATTCCCCCTTCAAGACAAAAAAGTAATAAAAACAGTCACTTTTGCCTCTTTGAGTTGTAATTTGACCCCCTTAACATGCTTCAAAACTCACCAAAAATTGCGATCTAATAAAAAAACCTAACCCCAAATTAAAAAATTGCGCTCCAGAGCAATTTTTGAATAAAACGGAGAAAAAACTGCTCCTCGGAAGAAAAAAATGACAAAACTGCCTGTAACTCCCACCGGGAAGGTCGGAGAAACATGAAACAAAAACCTCTATGTAGGTCTCACTTAGACCTACATTTTATAAATTGACAACCCCCAGCGAAAATAAACAGGAAGTTTGCTATTCCCCCTTCAAAACAATTTTTTTGTAAAAACCGGTCACCTTCCTTCAAAATCTATCTCCTCTGAGCGCGTTTGTCGTTTCGGCTTCAAACTAACACAGGAGAGAGATTGAACCCTTGTGTATAAAAAGTAAAGAACAGCTTTTTAATACCTGCTCCGGTTTTGATTTTATGACCCTTCAAAGACCCGTTGCACTGATGCTGCTGCGCTGCTGTTTTTTTAAGATGGCTGCTCAAAAGCAGGAAGCACCAACGTGCCCACACAATGCAGACAAGGTAGGTACACTAGACAAAAGTCTTGGGACACTTCAGACTAAAAGTAGACAAAAGTATTGGGACACTTAGGACTAGCACCTGCCAAATACGCGGGCCCGACCAATGCTGCTTGCAGCTTTAATTATTCTTTATTCTTCCGCCGCCACATTAAACTGTAATTTGACCCACTTAACATGCTTCAAAACTCACCATATTTTACCCACACATCAGGACCTGCGAAAATTGCCTTTTTAAAAAAAAACCGAACCACAAAACTCAAAATTGCGCTCTAGCGCCCCCTAGGAAAAAAAAAACTAGACTGCCTGTAACTCCCACTAGGAAGGTCGGAGAGACATGAAACAAAAATCTCTATGTAGGTCTGACTTACACCTACCTTTCATAATTGTACATCCTCGGGCAAAAATCAACAGGAAGTTGGCAATTCCCCCTTCAAGTCAAAAAAGTACTAAAAACAGTCACTTTTGCCTCTTTGAGTTGTAATTTGACCCCCTTAACATGCTTCAAAACTCACCAAAAATTGCGATCTAATAAAAAAACCTAACCCCAAATTAACAAATTGCGCTCTAGAGCAATTTTTGAATAAAACGGAGAAAAAACTGCTCCTCGGAAAAACAAAAAAAGACAAAACTGCCTGTAACTCCCACCGGGAAGGTCGGAGAGACATGAAACAAAAACTTCTATGTAGGTCTAACTTAGACCTACATTTTATAAATTGACAACCCCCAGCGAAAATCAACAAGAAGTTTGCTATTCCCCCTTCAAAACAAATTTTTTTGTAAAAACCGGTCACCTTCCTTCAAAATCTATCTCCTCTGAGCGCGTTTGTCGTTTCGGCTTCAAACTAACACAGGAGAGAGATTAAACCCTTGTGTATAAAAGTAAAGAACAGCTTTTTAATACCTGCTCCGGTTTTGATTTTATGACCCTTCAAAGACCCGCTGCACTGATGCTGCTGCGCTGCTGTTTTTTTTAAGATGGCTGCTCAAAAGCAGGAAGCACCAACGTGCCCACACAATGCAGACAAGGTAGGTACACTAGACAAAAGTCTTGGGACACTTCAGACTAAAAGTAGACAAAAGTATTGGGACACTTAGGACTAGCACCTGCCAAATACGCGGGCCCGACCAATGCTGCTTGCAGCTTTAATTATTCTTTATTCTTCCGCCGCCACATTAAACTGTAATTTGACCCACTTAACATGCTTCAAAACTCACCATATTTTACCCACACATCAGGACCTGCGAAAATTGCCTTTTTTTTAAAAAACCGAACCACAAAACTCAAAATTGCGCTCTAGCGCCCCCTAGGAAAAGAAAAACTAGACTGCCTGTAACTCCCACTAGGAAGGTCGGAGAGACATGAAACAAAAACCTCTATGTAGGTCTGATTTACACCTACCTTTCATAATTGTACGTCCTCGGGCAAAAATCAACAGGAAGTTGGCAATTCCCCCTTCAAGACAAAAAAGTACTAAAAACAGTCACTTTTGCCTCTTTGAGTTGTAATTTGACCCCCTTAACATGCTTCAAAACTCACCAAAAATTGCGATCTAATAAAAAAACCTAACCCCAAATTAAAAAATTGCGCTCCAGAGCAATTTTTGAATAAAACGGAGAAAAAACTGCTCCTCGGAAGAAAAAAATGACAAAACTGGAGAGACATGAAACAAAAAACCTCTATGTGGGTCTAACTTAGACCTACATTTTATAAATTGACAACCCCCAGCGAAAATCAACAGGAAGTTTGCTATTCCCCCTTCAAAACAATTTTTTTGTAAAAAACGGTCACCTTCCTTCAAAATCTATCTCCTCTGAGCGCGTTTGTCGTTTCGGCTTCAAACTAACACAGGAGAGAGATTGAACCCTTGTGTATAAAAGTAAAGAACAGCTTTTTAATACCTGCTCTGGTTTTGATTTTATGACCCTTCAAAGACCCGCTGCGCTGTTGTTTTTTTTAAGATGGCTGCTCAAAAGCAGGAAGCACCAACGTGCCCACACAATGCAGACAAGGTAGGTACACTAGACAAAAGTCTTGGGACACTTCAGACTAAAAGTAGACAAAAGTATTGGGACACTTAGGACTAGCACCTGCCAAATATGCGGGCCCGACCAATGCTGCTTGCAGCTTTAATTTGCATTGTTCTTTGATGCAGTAATTTTGCTTGATCAAAGATTTTACACTACAAAAAATAAAAATAAAAGTATGCATGATTTATGCTGATATTGTATTGCATCAATATCTGTTTCTGCCAATAGTGAAGGCTCCAATCGTATCGTATTCGAATCAGAAGTGGAAAAGTGGTATTGGGAGACCTCTCGCCTCAAGTGGTTGTTGTTTACGTCACAGATATTAAAAACATTTCTATTTTCTTTTGAAATATTTGACCTTGTCTTAAAAAAAAAAGTGTTGTCGTCTTACATCCGGGTCAGTACGCACATCCAAGAGAGTTTTTACACGTTTGCTCGGCCGCTTGTTGCTCGTCCGCAAGCCTGACTGCCCCACGGCCCGTTCCCCTGAAGCAATTTTGCATTAGAATCTGCTCTGTATTGAGTATAAAAAGTACAGCAACGCAGCACCATCTGGTCCCTCGGCCCTCAGGGAGACTTGCCATTATTTTTTTTGCATTATTTTGGATTCTTCTCTCCCATCTGTCTGCTTTTATTTTATTTTGTTGGTGTCCTTTAGGCTTTTCAGCCTACCTACCCAATGAAACCCACTATTAAATAAACACATACAGTATACGAGCATGACAAATATAAGAAATTGATTATTCGCAAATCAAATTATTTGAGCAAAGTCTATTATAACAACTAATATTAATAACTAATATAAAAGCTAATATTGTTTTAATTTTCCTGAGGGAACTCTCCTGAAGGAATCAATAAAGTACTATCTATCTATCTATCTATCTATCTATCTATCTATCTATCTATCTAAAACAATTAAGCCCCCCCCCTCCCCCCATTGTGTGTGGCCCTAAACAACCACAATAACACTGAAAAATGAAAGCATTCGGGGGTTATTTTGGTATTTTTCATTTTCAAAACCAATACAATATAGTTTGTAACCATTTGGGCTCCCCTCAATTTTGGTTACTGTTAAAGATCCCCGGGGAACCAAAAGGGTCTCAGCAGAGGTGGGACCAAGTCATTGTTTTGCAAGTCACAAGTAAGTCTCAAGTCTTTGCCCTCAAGTCCGAGTCAAGTCCCGAGTCAAGACAGGCAAGCCCCGAGTCAAGTCCAAAGTCAAGACTGGAAAGTCTCAAGTCAAGTCCTAAGTCCTGCATTTTGAGTTTCGAGTCCTTTCAAGTCCTTTTAACCACAGACTAATATATTAACACAGATTGTGTATGCTTTTCAAACGCTGTATTTATTTATTAAAACAAGTGCATTTTAAATTGCAGGAAAGAAAATTGTGCTGACATTGCACTTTATAATAGCACTATTAACCAGTCATTTTAAACATTAACTCATTCCTTTACAGAACAAACACATTGAAAAATAAAGTGCAAATGTACTTATTTGTACAAAAGTGTTAACATTGAAAAAACATGACATATACGTGAACATAACAAAAAAGTTGTACTTTTTATATGTCAGGGCCCTATGCTGCATTGCATTTGCAAAAGACCAAATTAGCCAAGAGTCTGTCAGTCATTTGTGCACGATGGGGGTGTAGTATGATGCCACCATGGCTGAAAACTCGCTCCACTGGAGCACTGGAGGCAGGCACTGCCAAGACTCTCATGGCCACTCGGAACAGTGAAGGAAGAGTCTTCATGTTCAATGCCCAGAACAAAAGGGGGAGAGAGTTTTTTTGGGTTGGTGCACTACTTGTAAGTGTATCTTGTGTTTTTTATGTTGATTTAATTAAAAAAATAAAAAATAAAAAATAATAATATTTCTTGTGCGGCCCGATACCAATCGATCCACGGACCAGTACCGGACCGCGGCCCGGTGGTTGGGGACCACTGAGGTAAACAACCAACAGTATGTCAGAAAGCTAGCTAAAACGGTACACATATTCATAATATAGTATACATTTTAACTGACCTTTATTTTACTATTTTTGTCTTTTTTTTAGGTGGCTAAAATACGCGGTGCTGCTGACCGCCGTCTAACGTTACGTGTGATATATTGACTAACGTAACCCTGCTTAAAAAAATCACTGAAGTATGAATAAGGTAGTGAACTGCAACAGATTCCCGTGTTTGCAATAACGTTATAACGTTAGCAGTGAGTTTACAGCCTCACTGATTTAACTACACAGCAAATAAAAGTCACGTTACTTAGCCAATAAACGTTATCTTACATTCAAAACTTACCCTTCTTTGTGCAACTTCAAATGCCGGACGAAGTTGGAAGTTGTTGCCTCTCCATCAGTAATTTTCGAACCGCATGTGTTGCATACTGCAAACCGTTTTGTGTTGAACACCTCGTAATTTTTATACCCAAACAAAATTATTTTAGGTATCATTTTTTTGTTCACTGGCGTGTGGTTTGGACATGTCTTCTTCGTTGGTTGTCCTGCAATTTGATTGGATGAATGCTGTGTGATGAAAACAAAGTAGATCTAATTTGATTGGCTGTTGTACTGAGAGCACACCAGCTGACACACGCAACGCTGATAGACAAGTACACGATGAAAAATACGGAGCGCTCCCGAATAACTTTTTCATCTTTGGGTTTTGGGGAAAGTAGCAAGTCATGTCAAGTCATGTCAATTCAAAAGGCTCAAGTCCAAGTGAAGTCACAAGTCATTGATGTTAAAGTCTAAGTCGAGTTGCAAGTCTTTTTACATTTTGTCAAGTCGAGTCTAAAGTCATCAAATTCATGACTCGAGTCAGACTCGAGTCCAAGTCATGTGACTCGAGTCCACACCTCTGGGTCTCAGTCATTAAAGTGTTAAAAATAGGTCATGTATTTATTTTTGTTTCATTTTCAACACTTAAGTATCCGTAGATCAACTTCAGATCTATCCGTTGACATAAAGAAAACATTTTTTTTTTATTGCTTTATGCATTTTTTGGTGAAAGAAAGCCCTGTTTTTATGGCATTTTATATATAATATGTAAATAGTAATGATATTAATTATTGAGTTAATAATTAATAACAACATTGCTTTTGGTTCATTGTTGTTGTTTTTTTTTAAATGACAGTTTAAAGTATCCAAAAAGGCCTCAAAAGTCTTACAAATAAGATCATATATTGTTTTTACTTTCAACACTTAATTTCTATATAACCTTGAGAGATATCTGTCAATTATACGTTTTTATTATTTTTAGGGACCGCAATGTCCCTTTGGGACAGAGGACCCTATTGTAATTGTAAGGTTTTTTTATTATTATTATACCGGCCGCCTCTTTGAGCTGTAATTTGACCCCCTTAACATGCTTCAAAACTCACCATATTTGACACACACATCAGGACTGGCGAAAGAAATGTCATAGAGACATGAAAGAAAAACCTCTATGTAGGTCTCACTTAGACCTACATTTCATACATTGACATCCTTCAGCAAAAATCAACAGGAAGTTGGCAATTCCCCCTTCAGAACAAAAGTTTACTAAAAACAGTCACTTTTGCCTCTTCGAGCTGTAATTTGACCCCCTTAACATGCTTCAAAACTGGACACACACATCAGGACTGGCAAAAATTGCGATCTAATAGAAAACCCAACCCCAAAACTCAAAATTGCGCTCTAGCGCCCCCTAGGAAGAAAACACAGACACAACTGCTCCTAGGAAGAAAACTCAGACAAAACTGCCTGTAACTTCTAGTAGGAATGTCTTAGAGACATGAAACAAAAACCTCTATGTAGGTCTCACTTAGACCTACATTTCATATATTGACAACCCAGGAAGTTTGCAATTCCCCCTTCAAAACAAAAGTTTTGTAAAAACCGGTCACCTTTTTTCAAACATTATCTCCTCTGAGCGCGTTTGTTGTGTCGGCTTCAAACTAGCACAGGAGAGAGATTGAACCCTTCTGATTAAAATTTGACGAAAGAGTTTTAATTACTGCTCCGGTTTGGATTTGATGTGCCGTCAAAGTTGGTCCCGTCCATCGCTGCTTGCAGCTTTAATTTTTCTTATGTTTTATGCCCTTTTTGTCTAAGAAAACCTTGTATTATTTATTTGGCAAACATACAAAATATGCAATATTTTCCCCATACGAAATTTCAAAGTGAAATAATTAATATGAGAAGTAATTGGAGCCTGGAATAGGTGAATAATTCTTACAAACATTGATTTTTTTTATATTTTATTTTAGTTTTAAAGTAAAAAACAGCATGCATGTTTTTTTGAGGAATGTTGCCTGTTGTCTTTTTGAGAGACAAGAAGACAAAAGTTTTTTTTTTTTGCTTTCTAACATGTAAAAATTGGTTCGTTCTAGGTGGCTAGCAATGCAGCTAATGTTAGCAATCAATTATGCCTCAAAATCATTTTAAAAATGCATTCAAAAACCCGTCAACAATACTTCATTTACATTCCATAAACTGTATAATAACCAAGCTGCAGCAACATTGTTATTGTAAGATTGAACACTGAGGACTAGGGACGTTTTTTCCGGTTTATTTGGGTAAGCACTCTATTTATGTCAAAATACCCTGGCTTCAAATTCCACATTTTCCACAATCTTCATTTGTACAAAAATAGTTGTCTTGGTTGTTTATCGAATCTGGAAGTCGAACACACAGTTGTTGTCAGAAGTCGGAAGTGCGCTGCTATGGAAACGAAAATAAATGTACCGAGGAATTACTTCCGCCAATGATTAAAATGACCAAAATACGGTAAATATTGAACATATTACACATTGTTATGAAGTTGTCTGTTACTACATTATATATAGACTTGCAGTGTGTATATGAAACGTTGATTGAGGGTTTTGAAGTTGTTTTAGAGCAGAGGTGTCAAACGTACGGCCAGCGAACAGGTTTTATCCGGCCCGCGGGATAAGTTTGCAAAGTATAAAAATGAGCCAACATTTTTGAATGACAGAAACTGCTGTTCTAAATGTGTCCACTAGATGTCGCAATAGCAATTCTTTATAAATGTGTTGATTAATATAAAAATAACAAAAATATTAAAATAACATCCTGTAATTTTTTTGTGTTGATAGATTAAAAATGAACACCAATGAGTTGGCTGATGAACATAATCACATAATTTATTCAGAAAGTGTAAATAACGACAAATAAAGATGGAATACTATTAACCGCAACTAAGTGTAAAAAAAAAAAAAAAAATGATTTGTTCATTTTCAGAATGTGCTCGTTCCATTTTTAAACAAAAAAATCAATCTGAAGTTGTCTTTATTTTCAAGTTATCGGGCCGTGATTTTACCAGTCCGGCCCACTTGGGAGTAGATTTTTCTCCATGAAAATGAGTTTGCCACCCCTGTTTTAGAGGCTTTGAAGGCTAAAATGGTGACTCCCACTAGCCACATCTTCCAAGCAGTTTTTTTCTCATCTTTAAAAATCCCCAAAAACCAAAGAGACGTGTGTTCTTGTCTCTCATAATGATTGTAAACGATAAGCACAGTTCCCCTTTAATATTGCTCTTTTGTAATATTAAACATATTACATATTGTTATGAAGGTGTCTATTCTACATTATATATATATATATATATATATATATATATATATATATATATATATATATATATATATATATATATATATATATATATATATATATATATATATATATATATATATATATATATACAGGTAAAAGCCAGTAAATTAGAATATTTTGAAAAACTTGATTTATTTCAGTAATTGCATTCAAAAGGTGTAACTTGTACATTATATTTATTCATTGCACACAGACTGATGCATTCAAATGTTTATTTCATTTAATTTTGATGATTTGAAGTGGCAACAAATGAAAATCCAAAATTCCGTGTGTCACAAAATTAGAATATTACTTAAGGCTAATACAAAAAAGGGATTTTTAGAAATGTTGGCCAACTGAAAAGTATGAAAATGAAAAATATGAGCATGTACAATACTCAATACTTGGTTGGAGCTCCTTTTGCCTCAATTACTGCGTTAATGCGGCGTGGCATGGAGTCGCTGAGTTTCTGGCACTGCTCAGGTGTTATGAGAGCCCAGGTTGCTCTGATAGTGGCCTTCAACTCTTCTGCGTTTTTGGGTCTGGCATTCTGCATCTTCCTTTTCACAATACCCCACAGATTTTCTATGGGGCTAAGGTCAGGGGAGTTGGCGGGCCAATTTAGAACAGAAATACCATGGTCCGTAAACCAGGCACGGGTAGATTTTGCGCTGTGTGCAGGCGCCAAGTCCTGTTGGAACTTGAAATCTCCATCTCCATAGAGCAGGTCAGCAGCAGGAAGCATGAAGTGCTCTAAAACTTGCTGGTAGACGGCTGCGTTGACCCTGGATCTCAGGAAACAGAGTGGACCGACACCAGCAGATGACATGGCACCCCAAACCATCACCCAACCATTCATTTGCGGCTCCCATTGTTTTCCATAATTTGTGAAACTGATCAAAGTGGCTCTTTGACTGGTAAAGGTTGCCGACCCCTGCACTAGCCACATCTTCCAGGCATTTTTTTTATTTTCCTTAAAATCCCCAGAAACCAAAGAGACGTGTTCTTGTCTCTCATAATGATCGTAAACGATCGGCACAATTCCCCCCGCAAAAAGTGCAATTCCCCCTTCAATATTGCTCTTTTGTTGCACTTTTTATGTTTTTGGTCGTTTTTGTCTTTTCCAAAATCAGCTGCGGGCCACAAATGGCCCCCCGGCCCGCACTTTAGACAGATCAGCTGCATGAGTGACAAACTGTGGTTAATTGAAGGACAACGGTATGGTCTAAATAGCCGCCAACACAAATTAGAACCCAAGATAATTGCCTACAGTCAAGCATGGTGGCGGTAGCAGCATCATGTACGGAGGCAGCACTCATGCAGCCGGTACTGACAAGCTTTGGTCAATCGAGGGAAACATTATCGTCCGAATAGCTGTCAGCACATGTGAAAAACAATAAAATTGTCAACAGTCAAGCATTGTGGTGGTAGCGCCATGGTCTGAGGTTGCATGAGTGCTGCTGGCGCTGAAAAGCTGAAAAGCCCCGGTAGCCCCCCACCCCCCACTATCACCCGAAATCGGAGGTCTCAAGGTTGGCAAGTATGAGTCCGGCCCACTTGGGATGAGTTTGCCACCCCTGTTTTAGAGGCTTTGGAGGCTACAAATGGTGACTCCCACTAGCCACATCTTCCAGGCATTTTTTTTTATCTTCCTTAAAATCCCCAGAAACCAAAGAGACGTGTTCTTGTCTCTCATAATGATTGTAAACGATCGGCGCAATTCCCCCCGCAAAAAGTGCAATTCCCCCTTCAATATTGCTCTTTTGTTGCACTTTTTATGTTTTTGGTCGTTTTTGGCTTTTCCAAAATCAGCTGCGGGCCACAAATGGGCCCCCGGCCCGCACTTTAGACAGATCAGCTGCATGAGTGACAAACTGTGGTTAATTGAAGGACAACGGTATGGTCTAAATAGCCGCCAACACAAATTAGAACCCAAGATAATTGCCTACAGTCAAGCATGGTGGCTGTAGCAGCATCATGTACGGAGGCAGCACTCATGCAGCCGGTACTGACAAGCTTTGGTCAATCGAGGGAAACATTATCGTCTGAATAGCTGTCAGCACATGTGAAAAACAATAAAATTGTCAACAGTCAAGCATAGTGGTGGTAGCGCCATGGTCTGAGGTTGCATGAGTGCTGCTGGCGCTGAAAAGCTGAAAAGCCCCGGTAGCCCCCCACTATCACCCGAAATCGGAGGTCTCAAGGTTGGCAAGTATGAGTCCGGCCCACTTGGGATGAGTTTGCCACCCCTGTTTTAGAGGCTTTGGAGGCTACAAATGGTGACTCCCACTAGCCACATCTTCCAGGCATTTTTTTTTAATCTTCCTTAAAATCCCCAGAAACCAAAGAGACGTGTTCTTGTCTCTCATAATGATCGTAAACGATCGGCACAATTCCCCCCGCAAAAAGTGCAATTCCCCCTTCAATATTGCTCTTTTGTTGCACTTTTTATGTTTTTGGTCGTTTTTGTCTTTTCCAAAATCAGCTGCGGGCCACAAATGGCCCCCCGGCCCCGCACTTTAGACAGATCATGGTTATAGTAGGAAGCCCTGCACGAGCGTTCACATTCATGCATTGAACGAATGCAGTGTCAATGACGTGTGAGTTGCGGGCCGGGGACCAATCCCAGGATGTGTTCCGTGCCGCTGGAATTTCACAACCTAAATGTCTTCTTTCTTTTTTTTTTGTGAGGGTCCCTCTTGAAAAGTAACACCGGCATTCAAGTTCTTGCACCGGCTTACAACGGAGGATGTTTACTTTGAGTTTGAGCCGTTTTGTCCAAAAGGGTCTTCCTCAGCAGCGAGTCAGCATGTCGCCTCGATTCAGCGGCTTTGTGGCTTCGAAACCCGGCGCCCTCGGAATGATCCTTTATAGTTCGGAGAACCCCCGGCATTCATATTTATGTAAAGCCTCCATTCTCTCTTCTTTTTTGGCTCCAAGTGGTACAGGTGACATGGTAATGCGTTTGCTTTGTGCCCCGTTGATAAATACTCCTTCCCACTCGGCTGCTTCCGAATGTGTTTGGACAGCGTCTTTTATTGTCAAAGGGGTCATTGGGAAAAAGAAAGAGAAAAAAAAACGCCCTTTTGTTGAATATTTCTGCGCCCGTGATAGTTTTTTCCCCCCCATTTATTTAGTGAATAGTCAGCAGGTGAAGACGAAGAAGAGACTGTTTTACATTATGGAAATGATGACATGGGTTCTAATCTCCCCACATATTCATCGCAGCAGTCATTGGACCTTTGTGATACCTCCCTTTGGCTATTGTTCACCTCCAATGGACTTTAATCCCGCGCTGGAATAGATCATTTTTACTTACCTGTCTTGTGTCTCGAAGTGAGTGCACCGTCACATTTGTGTCGAAATGACACAAACCCAAAACCAGTGAAGTTGTGTAAATGGTAAATAAAAACAGAATACAATGATTTGCAAATCCTTTTCAATTTATATTCAATTGAATAGACTGCAAAGACAACATATTTAATGCTCGAACAGTTTTTCAAATAATCATTACCTTAGAATTTAAATGGCAGCAACACATTGCAAAAAAGTTGGCATAGGGGCCTTTCCTTTTAACAACACTCAGTAAATGTTTGGGAACTCCATCCATCCATCCATCCATCTTCTTCCGCTTATCCGAGGTCGGGTCGCGGGGGCAGCAGCTTAAGCAGGGAAGCCCAGACTTCCCTCTCCCCAGCCACTTCGTCCAGCTCCTCCCGGGGGATCCCGAGGCGTTCCCAGGCCAGCCGGGAGACATAGTCTTCCCAGCGTGTCCTGGGTCTTCCCCGTGGCCTCCTACCGGTCGGACGTGCCCGAAACACCTTCCTAGGGAGGCGTTCGGGTGGCATCCTGACCAGATGCCCGAACCACCTCATCTGGCTCCTCTCCATGTGGAGGAGCAGCGGCTTTACTTTGAGCTCCCCCCGGATGACAGAGCTTCTCACCCTATCTCTAAGGGAGAGCCCCGCCACTCGGCGGAGGAAACTCATTTTGGCCGCTTGTACCCGTGATCTTGACCTTTCGGTCATAACCCAAAGCTCATGACCATAGGTGAGGATGGGAACGTAGATCGACCGGTAAATCGAGAGCTTTGCCTTCCGGCTCAGCTCCTTCTTCACCACAACGGATCGATACAGCGTCCGCATTACTGAAGACGCCGCACCGATCCGCCTGTCGATCTCACGATCCACTCTTCCCCCACTCGTGAACAAGACTCCGAGGTACTTGAACTCCTCCACTTGGGGCAAGATCTCCTCCCCAACCCGGAGATGGCACTCCACCCTTTTCCGGGAGAGAACCATGGACTCGGACTTGGAGGTGCTGATTCCCATCCCAGTCGCTTCACACACGGCTGCGAACCGATCCAGTGAGAGCTGAAGATCTTGGCCGGAGGAAGCCATCAGGACCACATCATCTGCAAATAGCAGAGACCTAATCCTGCAGCCACCAAACCAGATCCCCTCAACGCCTTGACTGCGCCTAGAAATTCTGTCCATAAAAGTTATGAACAGAATCGGTGACAAAGGGCAGCCTTGGCGGAGTCCAACCCTCACTGGAAACGTGTCCGACTTACTGCCGGCAATGCGGACCAAGCTCTGATACTGATTATACAGGGAGCGGACTGCCACAATAAGACAGTCCGATACCCCATACTCTCTGAGCACTCCCCACAGGACTTCCCGGGGTACACGGTCGAATGCCTTCTCCAAGTCCACAAAACACATGTAGACTGGTTGGGCAAACTCCCATGCACCCTCAAGGACCCTGCCGAGAGTATAGAGCTGGTCCACAGTTCCACGACCAGGACGAAAACCACACTGTTCCTCCTGAATCCGAGGTTCGACAATCCGGCGTAGCCTCCTCTCCAGTACACCTGAATAGACCTTACCGGGAAGGCTGAGGAGTGTGATCCCACGATAGTTGGAACACACCCTCCGGTTCCCCTTCTTAAAGAGAGGAACCACCACCCCGGTCTGCCAATCCAGAGGTACCGCCCCCGATGTCCACGCGATGTTGCAGAGTCTTGTCAACCAAGACAGCCCCACAACATCCAGAGCCTTAAGGAACTCCGGGCGGATCTCATCCACCCCTGGGGCCTTGCCACCGAGGAGCTTTTTAACTACCTCGGCAACCTCAGCCCCAGAAATAGGAGAGCCCACCACGGATACCCCAGGCACTGCTTCCTCATAGGAAGACGTGCTGGTAGGATTGAGGAGGTCTTCGAAGTATTCCCTCCACCGATCCACAACATCCGCAGTCGAGGTCAGCAGAGCACCATCCCCACCATACACGGTGTTGACACTGCACTGCTTCCCCTTCCTGCGGCGGCGGATGGTGGTCCAGAATTGCTTCGAAGCCGTCCGGAAGTCTTTTTCCATGGCCTCCCCGAACTCCTCCCATGTCCGAGTTTTTGCCTCCGCGACCGCTGAAGCCGCACACCGCTTGGCCTGTCGGTACCTGTCTGCTGCCTCAGGAGTCCCATGAGCCTCAGTTTGGGAACTGAGGAGACCAATTTTTGAAGCTTTTCAGGTGGAATTCTTTCCCATTCTTGCTTGATGTACAGCTTAAGTTGTTCAACAGTCCGTTGTGGTATTTTAGGCTTCATAATGCGCCACATATTTTTAATGGGAGACAGGTCTGGACTACAGGCAGGCCAGTCTAGTACCCGCACTCTTTTACTATGAAGCCACGCTGTTGTAACACGTGGCTTGGCATTATCTTGCTGAAATAAGCAGGGGCGTCCATGATAACGTTGCTTGGATGGCAACATATGTTGCTCCAAAACCTGTATGTACCTTTCAGCATTAATGGCGCCTTCACAGATGTGTAAGTTACCCACTAATACACCCCCATACCATCACAGATGCTGGCTTTTCAACTTTGCGCCTATAACAAATCTGGATGGTTCTTTTCCTCTTTGACGTCCACAGTTTCCAAAAAACAATTTGAAACGTGGACTCGTCAGACCACAGAACGCTTTTACACTTTGTATCAGTCCATCTTAGATGATCTCAGGCCCAGCGAAGCCGACGCCGTTTCTGGGTGTTGTTGATAAACGTTTTTTTTCGCCTTGCATAGGAGAGTTTTAACTTGCACTTACAGATGTAGCGACCAATTGTAGTTACTGACAGAGGGTTTCTGAAGTGTTCCTGAGCCCATGTGGTGATATCCTTTACACACTGATGTCGCTTGTTGATGCAGTACCGCCTGAGGGATGGAAGGTCACAGGCTTAGCTGCTTACGTGCAGTGATTTCTCCAGATTCTCTGAACCCTTTGATGATATTACGGAGCGTAGATGGTGAAATCCCTAAATTCCTTGCAATAGCTGGTTGAGAAAGGTTGTTCTTAAACTGTTCAACAATTTGCTCACGCATTTGTTGACAAAGTGGAGACCCCTCGCCCCGTCCTTGTTTGTTTGTTCATGGAATCTACTTTTATACCCAATCATGGCACCCACCTGTTCCCAATTTGCCTGCTCACCTGTGGGATGTTCCAAATAAGTTATCAGTATTTATTGCCACCTTTCCCCAACTTCTTTGTCACGTGTTGCTGGCATCAAATACTAAAGTTCATGATTATTTGCACACAAAAAAAAAAAGTTTATCAGTTTGAACATCAAATATGTTGTCTTTGTAGTGCATTCAACTGAATATGGGTTGAAAATTATTTGCAAATCATTGTATTTTGTTTATATTTACATCTAACACAATTTCCCAACTCATATGGAAACGGGGTTTGTATAAAGTAGTGCCTGGGTTTTTTGCCAGTAATCCATTTCAAAAAGTCGGACAAAAACCGAATCATCAGAAAATGGAAGCAATATTGTACAAAGTATTTCCCAAAATAAATAATGTAAAGGAACTAGGTGCCATTTTTCACCAAATGAAAACCAGGACCAAAAGGTTCCACTGTATTTAAGAGTAGTCCGTGTACAGCTTGTCCTGTAGTAGGCATTTACTACCCAGTCAAAAGTACAGTAATGCGCATATATGCATGACTGTCTGCCAACCGAAGTGAGAACCAAGATAATTGCCTACATGAAAGCATGGTGGTGGTAGCGTCATGGTCTGATCTGGGGGTGCATGAGTGCTGCTGGCACCGACAAACAGTGGTTGATTGAGATAAGCATTGTCGAAATAGCTGGAAAAAGAAGTGAGAACCGAGGTTGATACCGACAGTTAAGTGTGGTGCTGGTTGCATCATGGTCTGGCCTTCGGCTGCATGAGTGCTGCCTGCACTGACGAGCTGTGGTTAATTGAAAATTAGTACTGTTTAAATAACAAGTGAAAACCAAGTTAATTGCCTACAGTCAAGCATGGGTGTGTTAGTGTCGTTGTGTAGTCTGGGCTGCATGAGTGCTACCGGCACTGACACGCTGTGGTTGTTTCAGGAAAACATTATCGTCTAAAAAGCAGGCAACACAATTGATAACCGAGGTAATTGCCGACAGTCAAGGATGATGGTGATAGCATGAGTGACAGAGTCACTGATAAACTGTGGTTAATTTAGTAAAACATTGTCTAAAGAGCTAACAACACAACAGAGAACCAATATAATTGCCTCGATTCAAGCAATGGTCTGGGGGCTGCATGAGTGCTGCCGGCATGAGGGAGCTGTGGTCGATTGAGGGAAACATTAGTGTTTAAATAGCTGGCAACACAAGTGAGAACCAAGAGGATTGTCTACAGTCAAGCTGGGGGGGTGGTAGCATTATGCCCTGGTTTGGCGCTCCATGAGTGCTGGCGGAACTGACGAGCTGTGGTTATTTGAGAGAGACATTGTCTGAAGAACTGTCAACAAATGTGGTCAATTGAAGGAAACATTATTGTCTAAGTAGTTGTCAACATGTGTGAAAACCAATGTAATTGCCTTCAGTCAAGCATGATGGCGGTACCGTGGGGCTGTATGAGTGCTGCCGACACTGGCGAGCTGTAATTGAGATACCTATTACTGTCTAAATACTGTAGCTGGCAACACAAGTGAGAACCAAAATAATAAGCATGGTGGTGGTATCATCATGGTCTGTTCTGGGGGGGCATGAGTGCTGCTGGCACCGACAAGCTGTGGTTCATTTAAGGAAACATTGTCTAAATAGCTGGCAACATAAGTGAGAACCAAGATAATTGCCTACAGTCAAGCATGATAGTGGTAGCGCCATGGTCTGAGGTTGCATGAGTGCTTCCGGTGCTGAAAAACTGTGGTCAATTGAGGGAAATATGTTTGTTTAAATAGCTGCTAACACAAGAGAGAACCAGGATAATTGCCAACAGTCATGCACGGTGGTGGTCTGGAGCTGCATGAGTGACAAACTGTGGTTAATTGAAGGACAACGGTATGGTCTAAATAGCCGCCAACACAAATTAGAACCCAAGATAATTGCCTACGGTCAAGCATGGTGGCGGTAGCAGCATCATGTACGGAGGCAGCACTCATGCAGCCGGTACTGACAAGCTGTGGTCAATCGAGGGAAACATTATCGTCCGAAATAGCTGTCAGCACATGTGAAAAACAATAAAATTGTCAACAGTCAAGCATAGTGGTGGTAGCGCCATGGTCTGAGGTTGCATGAGTGCTGCTGGCGCTGAAAAGCTGAAAAGCCCCGGTAGCCCCCCACCCCCCACTATCACCCGAAATTGGAGGTCTCAAGGTTGGCAAGTATGAGTCCGGCCCACTTGGGATGAGTTTGCCACCCCTGTTTTAGAGGCTTTGGAGGCTACAAATGGTGACTCCCACTAGCCACATCTTCCAGGCATTTTTTTTTTTATCTTCCTTAAAATCCCCAGAAACCAAAGAGACGTGTTCTTGTCTCTCATAATGATTGTAAACGATCGGCACAATTCCCCCCGCAAAAAGTGCAATTCCCCCTTCAATATTGCTCTTTTGTTGCACTTTTTATGTTTTTGGTCGTTTTTGTCTTTTCCAAAATCAGCTGCGGGCCACAAATGGCCCCCCCGGCCCGCACTTTAGACAGATCAGCTGCATGAGTGACAAACTGTGGTTAATTGAAGGACAACGGTATGGTCTAAATAGCCGCCAACACAAATTAGAACCCAAGATAATTGCCTACAGTCAAGCATGGTGGCGGTAGCAGCATCATGTACGGAGGCAGCACTCATGCAGCCGGTACTGACAAGTTTTGGTCAATCGAGGGAAACATTATCGTCCGAATCGCTGTCAGCACATGTGAAAAACAATAACATTGTCAACAGTCAAGCATGGTGGTGGTAGCGTGGGGCGGCATGAGTGCCGAACGAGCCGCGGTTAATTGAGGAAAACATTGTTGTCTAAATAGCTGGCATTACAAGTATTACTGTGAGCAGCATTATTGACAGTAAGTAGGGATTAGTGTATGTTAAACACCTTCACCTTGTCACGTATTTACAGTAACAGCAAAAATATCCCACGTTGTAAACACGAGTGCTGAAGAGATTTGCAGGAAGTCAAGCTCAGATGTTTGCTTACCCCCCCCATCCTCCCCCCCACACTCCAAATTGTTTTCCCTTCTAAAGTCCTGACAGCATTCGGGATTAGTGCCATCGCTGCTAACGATCATTAGCGTGTTTTCCCGCCACCTTCCTCCCACACGTCTCCTGTTTTTGAAATGGAAAAAACAATCGCTGCGACCCCCGGTGAACCCACCCCGACGCGCAGTCAGTTAAATGGTTTGTAAGACGTTTAATTAGCGCGATTCATCTCATCATTAGATGTATGATATTAAGTGAGTCAACCCCCCCCCCCCTCCCCAGGGGGCCCCTCTGCCTTTTACTTTTCACAGATCAATAGAGTTAGATGGAGCTTGAAGGGGGCGGGGCTACTTGGCCAGACACAACACTTCACTCATGTGCTTGGCTGAAACCTTGATTCCCAAAAACAGCAAAGCATATCTGTCATATTTTTTTTAATTTGTGGTTTAGACCCTTTAAAAATGTCATTTTAAGGATCTTGAACAAGCAGGAATTTATTTTTTTTTGCCAGCATTTTTTGTAGCAGATTACCAAAAATAGCAAAGCACTCTTATCACAAAACTGATTTTCTTAGTAGCAAATCCTTTAAAACAGCAGCAGCACCCTGTCATAAAAATACTATTTGACTGTTTTTTGCAGTAGGTCCTTAAAAACGGCAAATTCTCCTGTCATTAAAATGATCTTTGACTGTTTTTTTTCAGTAGGTCCTTAAAAACAGCAAATTGCTCCTGTCATTAAAAGGATCGTTGACTGTTTTTTTTGCAGGAGGTCCTTAAAAATAGAAAATTGCTCATGTCATTAAATGTTGTTTTTTTGCTGTAGGTCCTTAAAAACAGCAAATTTTTCTCTCGTAAAAATACTATTTGACTGGTATTTTTGCAGTAGGTCCTTAAAAACAGCAAATTGCTCCTGTCATTAAAAGGATCTTTGACTGGTATTTTTGCAGTAGGTCCTTAAAAACAGCAAATTGCTCCTGTCATTAAAAGGACCTTTCACTGTTTTTTGCAGTAGGTCCTTAAAAACAGCAAATTGCTCCTGTCATTAAAAGGATCTTTGACTGGTATTTTTGCAGTAGGTCCTTAAAAACAGCAAATTGCTCCTGTCATTAAAAGGACCTTTCACTGTTTTTTGCAGTAGGTCCTTAAAAACAGCAAATTGCTCCTGTCATTAAAAGGATCGTTGACTGTTTTTTTTTTGCAGTAGGTCCTTAAAAACAGAAAATTGCTCATGTCAATAAATGTTGTTTTTTTGCAGTAGGTCCTTAAAAACAGAAAATTGCTCATGTCAATAAATGTTGTTTTTTTGCAGTAGGTCCTTAAAAACAGCAAATTCTTCTCTCGTAAAAATACTATTTAACTAATTTTTTGCAGTAGGTCCTTAAAAACAGAAAATTGCTCCTGTCATTAAAAGGATATTTGACTGTTTTTTTTGCAGTAGGTCCTTAAAAACAGCAAATTCTCCTGTCGTTAAAAGGATATTTGACTTTTTTTTGCAGTAGGTCCTTAAAGACAGCAAATTATTCCTGTCGTTAAAAGGATATCTGACTGGTTTTTTTGCAGTAGGTCCTTAAAAACAGCAAATTGCTCCTGTCATTAAAAGTATTTGACTGGTTTTTTTTGCAGTGGGTCCTTAAAAACAGCCAATTGCTCCTGTCATTAACAGTATATTTGACAGTTTTTTTTGCAGTAGGTCCTTAAAAACAGAAAATTGCTCCTGTCATTAAAAGGATATTTGACAGTTTTATTTTGCAGTAAGTCCTTAAAAACAGCAAATTGCTCCTGTCATTAAAAGGATCTTTGACAGTCATATTTTTTTTAATCTGTGGTATAGACCCTTTAAAAATGTCATTTTAAGGATCTTGAACAAGTAGGAAAATATTATTTTTGGCCAGCATTTTTTGTAGCAGATTACCAAAAACAGCAATGCACTCTTATCACAAAACTGATTTTCTTAGTAGCAAATCCTTTAAAACAGCAGCGTGCCCCGTCATATGGAGGATCTTTGGCTGATATGTTTGCTGTAGGTTTGTAAAAATAGCAGAACACTTTTGTTATATACAGGATCTTTGACTAGAGCCATTCAAATAGCAGAGCACTTGTCATTTTTAGGATCGTTGACTGTTTTTTTTTGCAGTAGGTCCTTAAAAACAGCAAATTGCTCTTGTCATTAAACGGATCGTTGACTGTTTTTTTCGCAGTTGGTCCTTAAAAACAGCAAATTCTCCTGTCATTAAAATACTATTGGACTGTTTTTTTCAGTAGGTCCTTAAACACAGCAAATTGCTCCTGTCATTAAAAGGATCTTTGACTTTTTTTTTTGCAGTAGGTCCTTAAAAACAGCAAATGATTCCTGTCGTTAAAAGGATATTTGACTGTTTTTTTTGCAGTAGGTCCTTAAAAACAGCAAATTGCTCCTGTCATTAAAAGGATCTTTGACTTTTTTTTTTGCAGTAGGTCCTTAAAAACAGCAAATTATTCCTGTCGTTAAAAGGATATTTGACTGTTTTTTTTGCAGTAGGTCCTTAAAAACAGCAAATTGCTCCTGTCATTAAAAGGATCGTTGACTGTTTTTTTTGCAGTAGGTCCTTAAAAACAGAAAATTGTTCATGTCAATAAATGTTGTTTTTTTGCAGTAGGTCCTTAAAAACAGCAAATTCTTCTCTCGTAAAAATACTATTTGACTGTTTTTTTGCAGTAGGTCCTTAAAAACAGAAAATTGCTCCTGTCATTAAAAGGATCTTTGACTGTTTTTTTTTTGCAGTAGGTCCTTAAAAACAGCAAATTGCTCCTGTCATTAAAAGGATCTTTGACTGTTTTTTTTGCAGTAGGTCCCTATCCCTAAAAACAGAAAATTGCTCATGTGATTAAATGTTGTTTTTTTGCAATTGGTCCTTAAAAACAGCCAATTATCCTGTCATTAAAATACTATTGGACTGTTTTTTGCAGTAGGTCCTTAAAAACAGCAAATTGCTCCTGTCATTAAAAGGATCTTTGACTGGTATTTTTGCAGTAGGTCCTTAAAAACAGCAAATTATTCCTGTCGTTAAAAGGATATTTGACTGGGTTTTTTTGCAACAGGTCCTTAAAAACGGCAAATTGCTCCTGTCATTAAAAGGATCTTTGACTGTTTTTTTTGCAGTAGGTCCTTAAAAACAGCAAATTATTCCTGTCGTTAAAAGGATATCTGACTGTTTTTTTTGCACTAAGTCCTTGAAAACAGCAAATTGCTCCTGTCATTAAAAGGATCTTTGACTGTTTTTTTTGCAGTAAGTCCTTAAAAACAGGAAATTATTCCTGTCGTTAAAAGGATATTTGACTGTTTTTTTGCAGTAGGTCTTTAAAAACAGCAAATTGCTCCTGTCATTAAAAGGATATTGGACTGTTTTTTTTGCAGTAGGTCCTTAAAAACAGCAAATTGCTCCTGTCATTAAAAGGATCGTTGACTGTTTTTTTTGCAGTAGGTCCTTAAAAACAGAAAATTGCTCATGTCAATAAAATGATCTTTGACTGTTTTTTTTTGCAGTAGGTCCTTAAAAACAGCAAATTGCTCCTGTCATTAAAAGGATCTTTGACTGTTTTTTTTGCAGTAGGTCCTTAAAAACAGCAAATTGCTCCTGTCATTAAAATTATCCTTTTTTTCCGTAGGTCCTTAAAAACAGCAAATTGCTCCTGTCATTAAAAGGATCTTTGACTGTTTTTTTTGCAGTAGGTCCTTAAAAACAGCAAATTATTCCTGTCGTTAAAAGGATATTTGACTGTTTTTTTTGCAGTAGGTCCTTAAAAACAGCAAATTGTTCCTGTCATTAAAAGGATCGTTGACTGTTTTTTTTTGCAGTAGGTCCCTAAAAACAGAAAATTGCTTATGTCAATAAATGTTTTTTTTTCCAGTAGGTCCTTAAAAACAGCAAATTGCTCCTGTCATTAAAATGATCTTTGACTGTTTTTTTTGCAGTAGGTTCCTAAAAACAGCAAATTGCTCCTGTCATTAAAAGGATCTTTTTTTTTTGCCATAGGTCCTTAAAAACAGCAAATTGCTCCTGTCATTAAAAGGATCTTTTTTTTTGCCATAGGTCCTTAAAACAGCAAATTGCCCCCGTCATTAAAAGGATCTTTGACAGTTTTGTTTTTTTGCAGTAGGTCTTTAAAAACAGCAAATTTTTCCTGTCATTCAAAGGATATTTGACTGGTTTTTTTTGCACTAGGTCCTTAAAAGCAGCAATTTGCTCCTGTCATTAAAAGGATCTTTGACTGTTTTTTTGCACTAGGTCCTTAAAAACAGCAAATTGCTCCTGTCATTAAAATGATCTTTGACTGTTTTATTTGCAGTAGGTCCTTAAAAACAGCCAATTGCTCCTGCCATTAAAATTATCTTTGACTGTTTTTTTTGCAGTAGGTCCTTAAAAACAGCAAATTGCTCCTGTCATTAAAATGACCTTTGACTGTTTTTTTTTGCAGTAGGTCCTTAAAAACAGCAAATTGCTCCTGTCATTAAAAGGATCTTTGACAGTTTTTTTTTTGCAGTCGGTCCTTTAAAACAGCAAATTGCTCATGTCATTAAAAGGATTGTTGACTGTTTTTTTTTGCAGTAGGTCCCTAAAAACAGAAAATTCCTCATGTCATTAAATGTTGTTTTTTTGCAGTTGGTCCTTAAAAACGACAAATTGCTCCTGCTATTAAAAGGAACTTTGACTGTTTTTTTTGCAGTAGGTCCTTAAAAACCGCAAATTATTCTTGTCGTTAAAAGGATATTTGACTGTTTTTTTTGCAGTAGGTCCTTAAAAGCAGCAATTTGCTCCTGTCATTAAAAGGATCTTTGACTGTTTTTTTGCACTAGGTCCTTAAAAACAGCAAATTGCTCCTGTCATTAAAATGATCTTTGACTATTTTATTTGCAGTAGGTCCTTAATAACAGCAAATTGCTCCTGTCATTAAAATGATCTTTTTTTTTGCCGTAGGTCCTTAAAAACAGCAAATTGCTCCTGTCATTAAAAGGATCTTTGACTGTTTTTTGCAGTGGGTCCTTAAAACAGCAAATTGCCCCTGTCATTAAAAGGATCTTTGACAGTTTTTTTTTTTTGCAGTAGGTCTTTAAAAACAGCAAATTTCTCCTGTCATTCAAAGGATATTTGACTGTTTTTTTTGCAGTAGGTCCTTAAAAACAACAAATTGCTCCTGTCATTAAAATGATCTTTGACTGTTTTTTTTGCAGTAGGTCCTTAAAAGCAGCAATTTGCTCCTGTCATTCAAAGGATCTTTGACTGTTTTATTTGCAGTAGGTCCTTAACAACAGCTAATTGCTCCTGTCATTAAAATTATCTTTGACTGTTTTTTTTGCAGTAGGTCCTTAACAACAGCTAATTGCTCCTGTCATTAAAATTATCTTTGACTGTTTTTTTTTGCAGTAGGTCCTTAAAAACAGCAAATTGCTCCTGTCATTAAAATGACCTTTGACTGTTTTTTTTGCAGTAGGTCCTTAAAAACAGCAAATTGCTCCTGCCATTAAAATGATCTTTATTTTTGCCATAGGTCCTTAAAAACAGCAAATTGCTCCTGTCATTAAAAGGATCTTTGACTCTTTTTTTGCAGTGGGTCCTTAAAACAGCAAACATGTTTTACTCAATATAGGTCATCAAATCTCAGCAACAAGCTCAATCAATCAATCAATCAATCAAACAATTCCTTTATTGTCATTGTCATAATAACACTTAAGTCATACATGAACAGCAAGATTTTGTTTGAGCTTTGAGTTCATGTGCTGGGTGGTATCTGTCCTTCAGGATGTTGTGTACTAGCTTTAGCCAGCAAGTTGTGTACATGGCACTCATCTCTGGGAGTATGGTCCTTGTAATTTTCCCCCGCCGCTTTAACCACTCGCTGGAGGGCCTGTTGGTTCGCTTTAGTGCAGCTAAAAAAAACACAAACCACACTAAAAATCCGTAAGTGAGGACACTGCTGATGGCACAGTTGTAAAAGTTGACCATTGATTTCTGCGGAATATTTGCACATTTTAGTTTCCTCAAAAAAAAAAAGACGTTGTTGGGCCTTTCCGACTGTAGAAGCAGTGTTAATGTCCCAGCATAGATCTTCTGTTATGTTCTAATATCTTACTGAGATAATTTAGGACCAAAACACTTAAAACAAGTAAAACACTCTAACGTAAAATCTGCTTAGTGAGAAGAATTATCTCATCAGACTTAAAACAAGCAAATATCACCCTTATTTGAGATATTTCATCTTACTTAAATGTCAGTTTTTGCAGTGCAGAGTGCTCCTGTCATACACAGGACAGCAGAGACAAGGCGCAACACAAGGCCCCCCAGCACATTCCGTCACGTATTGTGCGTATTGGAGCGGCTTTGCGTGATATGTGTGACCACTCCTTTTAAAGGCGGACTCGGGGATGTTGACTGGGGGAACTCCTGAATAAATAAAGAGACGGCGGGAGCTTAACCTTAGAACGGAGGGCGAGACTGTGACTAAGTGTGCAGCACCATGCGTTCTCCTCATGAGCTAAATTGAACTCTTGTCTCTGCATGATTCCTTGCTTCTTGTCTGTTTAATGGATGTCATCGGTGTTTGAACCTGAAAAGCTCTTCGTTGAGGTCCTTGTTGTTGGGCCTTTCCTGTCGTTAAAAGGATATTTGACTGTTTTTTTTGCAGTAGGTCCTTAAAAACAGCCAATTCTCCTGTCATAAAAATACTATTTGACTGTTTTTTTGCAGTAGGTCCTTAAAAACAGCAAATTGCTCCTGTCATTAAAAGGATTTTTGACTGTTTTTTTTGCAGTAGGTCCTTAAAAACAGCAAATTGCTCCTGTCATTAAAAGGATCGTTGACTGTTTTTTTTGCAGTAGGTCCCTAAAAACAGAAAATTGCTCATGTCATTTAAATGTTGTTTTTTTGCAATTGGTCCTTAAAAACAGCCAATTCTCCTGTCATAAAAATACTATTTGACTGTTCTTTTTGCAGTAGGCCCTTAAAAATGGCAAATTGCTCCTGTCATTAAAAGGATCTTTGACTGTTTTTTTTTGCAGTAGGTCCTTAAAAACAGAAAATTGCTCATGTCATTAAATGTTGTTTTTTTGCAGTAGGTCCTTAAAAACAGCAAATTCTCCTGTCATTAAAATGATCTTTGACTGTTTTTTTTCAGTAGGTTCCTTAAAAACAGAACATTGCTCCTGTCATTAAAACGATCGTTGACTGTTTTTTTTGCAGTAGGTCCCTAAAAACAGAAAATTGCTCATGTCATTAAATGTTGTTTTTTTTGCAATTGGTCCTTAAAAACAGCCAATTCTCCTATCATAAAAATACTATTGGACTGTTTTTTTTGCAGTAGGTCCTTAAAAACAGCCAATTCTCCTGTCATAAAAATACTATTTGACTGTTTTTTTGCAGTAGGTCCTTAAAAACAGCAAATTGCTCCTGTCATTAAAAGGATCTTTGACTGTTTTTTTTGCAGTAGGTCCTTAAAAACATCCGACTGTATAAGCAGTGTTAATGTCCCAGCATAGATCTTCTGTTATGTTCTAATATCTTACTGAGATAATTTAGGACCAAAACACTTAAAACAAGTAAAACACTCTAACGTAAAATCTGCTTAATGAGAAGAATTATCTCATCAGACATAAAACAAGCAAATATCACCCTTATTTGAGATATTTCATCTTACTTAAATGTCAGTTTCTGCAGTGCAGAGTGCTCCTGTCATACACAGGACAGCAGAGACAAGGCGCAACACAAGGCCCCCCAGCACATTCCGTCACGTATTGTGCGTATTGGAGCGGCTTTGCGTGATATGTGTGACCACTCCTTTTAGAGGCGGACTCAGGGATGTTGACTGGGGGAACTCCTGAATAAATAAAGAGACGGCGGGAGCTGTACCTTAGAACGGAGGGCGAGACGGTGACTAAGTGTGCAGCTCCATGCGTTCTCCTCATGAGCTAAATTGAACTCTTGTCTCTGCATGATTCCTTGCTTCTTGTCTGTTTAATGGATGTCATCGGTGTTTGAACCTGACAAGCTCTTCGTTGAGGTCCTTGTTGTTGGGCCTTTCCTGTCGTTAAAAGGATATTTGACTGTTTTTTTTGCAGTAGGTCCTTAAAAACAGCCAATTCTCCTGTCATAAAAATACTATTTGACTGTTTTTTTGCAGTAGGTCCTTAAAAACAGCAAATTGCTCCTGTCATTAAAAGGATCTTTGACTGTTTTTTTTGCAGTAGGTCCTTAAAAACAGCAAATTGCTCCTGTCATTAAAAGGATCGTTGACTGTTTTTTTTGCAGTAGGTCCCTAAAAACAGAAAATTGCTCATGTCATTAAATGTTGTTTTTTTGCAATTGGTCCTTAAAAACAGCCAATTCTCCTGTCATAAAAATACTATTTGACTGTTTTTTTTTGCAGTAGGCCCTTAAAAATGGCAAATTGCTCCTGTCATTAAAAGGATCTTTGACTGGTTTTTTTTGCAGTAGGTCCTTAAAAACAGCCAATTCTCCTGTCATAAAAATACTATTTGACTGTTTTTTTGCAGTAGGTCCTTAAAAACAGCAAATTGCTCCTGTCATTAAAAGGATCTTTGACTGTTTTTTTTGCAGTAGGTCCTTAAAAACAGCAAATTGCTCCCGTCATTAAAAGGATCGTTGACTGTTTTTTTTGCAGTAGGTCCCTAAAAACAGAAAATTGCTCATGTCATTAAATGTTGTTTTTTTGCAATTGGTCCTTAAAAACAGCCAATTCTCCTGTCATAAAAATACTATTTGACTGTTTTTTTTGCAGTAGGCCCTTAAAAATGGCAAATTGCTCCTGTCATTAAAAGGATCTTTGACTGTTTTTTTTTGCAGTAGGTCCTTAAAAACAGAAAATGGCTCATGTCATTAAATGTTGTTTTTTTGCAGTAGGTCCTTAAAAACAGCAAATTCTCCTGTCATTAAAATGATCTTTGACTGTTTTTTTTCAGTAGGTTCCTTAAAAACAGAAAATTGCTCCTGTCATTAAAACGATCGTTGACTGTTTTTTTTGCAGTAGGTCCCTAAAAACAGAAAATTGCTCATGTCATTAAATGTTGTTTTTTTTGCAATTGGTCCTTAAAAACAGCCAATTCTCCTATCATAAAAATACTATTGGACTGTTTTTTTTGCAGTAGGTCCTTAAAAACAGCCAATTCTCCTGTCATAAAAATACTATTTGACTGTTTTTTTTGCAGTAGGTCCTTAAAAACAGCAAGTTGCTCCTGTCATTAAAAGGATCTTTGACTGTTTTTTTTGCAGTAGGTCCTTAAAAACATCCGACTGTATAAGCAGTGTTAATGTCCCAGCATCGATCTTCTGTTATGTTCTAATATCTTACTGAGATAATTTAGGACCAAAACACTTAAAACAAGTAAAACACTCTAACGTAAAATCTGCTTAGTGAGAAGAATTATCTCATCAGACATAAAACAAGCAAATATCACCCTTATTTGAGATATTTCATCTTACTTAAATTTCCGTTTCTGCAGTGCAGAGTGCTCCTGTCATACACAGGACAGCAGAGACAAGGCGCAACACAAGGCCCCCCAGCACATTCCGTCACGTATTGTGCGTATTGGAGCGGCTTTGCGTGATATGTATGACCACTCCTTTTAGAGGCGGACTCGGGGATGTTGACTGGGGGAAACTCCTGAATAAATAAAGAGACGGCGGGAGCTGTGCCTTAGAACGGAGGGCGAGACTGTGACTGAGTGTGCAGCTCCACGCGTTCTCCTCATGAGCTAAATTGAACTCTTGTCTCTGCATGATTCCTTGCTTCTTGTCTGTTTAATGGATGTCATCGGTGTTTGAAGCTGACAAGCTCTTCGTTGAGGTCCTTGTTGTTGGGCCTTTCCTGTCGTTAAAAGGATATTTGACTGTTTTTTTTGCAGTAGGTCCTTAAAAACAGCCAATTCTCCTGTCATAAAAATACTATTTGACTGTTTTTTTGCAGTAGGTCCCTAAAAACAGAAAATTGCTCATGTCATTAAATGTTGTTTTTTTGCAATTGGTCCTTAAAAACAGCCAATTATCCTATCATTAAAATACTATTGGACTGTTTTTTGCAGTAGGTCCTTAAAAACAGCAAATTGCTCCTGTCATTAAAAGGATATTTGACCGTTTTTTTTGCAGTAGGTCCTTAAAAACAGCAAATTATTCCTGTCGTTAAAAGGATATTTGACTGTTTTTTTTGCAGTAGGTCCTTAAAAACAGCAAATTGCTCCTGTCATTAAAAGGATCGTTGACTGTTTTTTTTTTGCAGTAGGTCCTTAAAAACAGAAAATTGCTCATGTCAATAAATGTTGTTTTTTTGCAGTAGGTCCTTAAAAACAGAAAATTGCTCCTGTCACTAAAATGATCTTTGACTGGTTTTTTTTGCAGTAGGTCCTTAAAAACAGCAAATTGCTCCTGTCATTAAAAGGATCTTTGACTGTTTTTTTTTGCAGTAGGTCCTTAAAAACAGCAAATTATTCCTGTCGTTAAAAGGATATATGACTATTTTTTTTGCAGTAGGTCCTTAAAAACAGCAAATTGCTCCTGTCATTAAAAGGATCGTTGACTGTTTTTTTTTTGCAGTAGGTCCCTAAAAACAGAAAATTCCTCATGTCATTAAATGTTGTTTTTTTGCAGTTGGTCCTTAAAAACGGCAAATTGCTCCTGCTATTAAAAGGAACTTTGACTGTTTTTTTTGCAGTAGGTCCTTAAAAACCGCAAATTATTCTTGTCGTTAAAAGGATATTTGACTGTTTTTTTTGCAGTAGGTCCTTAAAAACAGCAAATTGCTCCTGTCATTAAAAGGATTTTGACTGGTTTTTTTGCTGTAGGTCCTTAAAAACAGCAAATTGCTCCTGTCGTTAAAAGGATATCTGACTGGGTTTTTTTTGCTGTAGGTCCTTAAAAACAGCAAATTTCTCCTGTCATTAAAATGACCTTTGACTGTTTTTTTTGCAGTAGGTCCTTATAAACATCCGACTGTATAAGCAGTGTTAATGTCCCAGCATAGATCTTCTGTTATGTTCTAATATCTTACTGAGATAATTTAGGACCAAAACACTTAAAACAAGTAAAACACTCTAACGTAAAATCTGCTTAGTGAGAAGAATTATCTCATCAGACATAAAAGAAGCAAATATCACCCTTATTTGAGATATTTCATCTTACTTAGATTTCAGTTCTTGCAGTGCAGAGTGCTCCTGTCATACACAGGACAGCAGAGACAAGGCGCAACACAAGGCCCCCCAGCACATTCCGTCACGTATTGTGCGTATTGGAGCGGCTTTGCGTGATATGTGTGACCACTCCTTTTAGAGGCGGACTCGGGGGAACTCCTGAATAAATAAAGAGACGGCGGGAGCTGTGCCTTAGAACGGAGGGCGAGACTGTGACTAAGTGTGCAGCTCCATGCGTTCTCCTCATGAGCTAAATTGAACTCTTGTCTCTGCATGATTCCTTGCTTCTTGTCTGTTTAATGGATGTCATCGGTGTTTGAACCTGAGCGCTTTGAGTACCTTGAAGGTAGAAAAGCGCTATACACGTATAACCCATTTATTATTTATTTATATCTTTGCAGTCGGTCCTTTTAAAAACAGCAGAGGGCCCGCCAACACCCGACTCATTAACTTCTGCAATTAGGCGTGGTATATGTTAATTTGTGTGGCTGTGCAGCTCCCGGGTGTGTGAGCGTGGTGAAAGGACATGAAACAATAGGCAAGGTTAGGACACCACACACTTCCCGGCGGCAAGAGTGCTAGCGTTTGCACTTCGGGACACTTTGTTGGTGCATTGTTTGAAGGCATTGTGGAGATTGCTAATGCGGCGTGCACGCCCTCGGAGGCCTGCAGCTTGATAGTCCCAATGTGAATATGGTTGAGTGGCGATTGGGGACTTGCTGCACCACCAAGCCCGCTATTCACTGCAGCCGGCGCTATACTAGCCGGAGTTAATTGTCCATTATCTGCCATTATCTGAGCTCCCTCTCCCTTCACTCCTGTCTTTTATTCTGTCTCACTTAGGATTCTAGCCATCACCGCTCAACGTGGTAGCCGCTCCTTTTTTTTTTTTTTTTTTTTTTTTTTTAGCATTTTTCAACCTCATAGTCCTGGAGTTCACATTATAATGTTTATGCTTCTTCCTGCTGAGTCAGTGTAAACATTGTATTGATATTGTTTGTTTACTATGACCAAACATGCTTTAATGAAATAAAGGAGACCCTCCACTTGCCGTATTGCACTCATGAGGAATCCTCTGAAATGTCACTTGATGGCACTGTTTTCCTTTTTGCTTGACTGGAGCAACAGGGCATGATTTATGTATGCCCTGCTTACACACTGTGAACTTGACCTACCAAATAAAACATGCAATAAATAAAATATATATATATTTAGAAAAATGCCTAAAGTGCCAATCTTCTTTTTTTTTTTCTTTTAATTTTTTTTGTATTTTATATTTTTTAATTATATGCCTTTTAAAACATGTTTTTACAGGTATAGTGGAACAGTGTCCAAAGTGTGGCCCGGGGGCCATTTGCAGGCCACACCTCATGTTTTAACGGCCCATTGCAAAAATATAAATATAAAAAAAAAGGGGAATTAAAGAAGAAATGAGTGAAAAAAGTTGCAATGTTGACTCTGAAAACACGAAACTGCCATGCAGGCTTTTTTTTTAAATTATTTTAATCTTTTTTGTATTTTGTATTTTTAAAATGTTTTATTTTGTATTTTTAAAATTATTTTAATCTTTTTTGTATTTTGTATTTTTAAAATGTTTTATTTTGTATTTTTAGAATTATTTTAATCTTTTTTGTATTTTTTAATAAATGCCTTTTAAAATATGTTTTTACAGGTATGGTGGAAGGGTGTCCAAAGTGTGGCCCGGGGGCCATTTGCAGGCCACACCTCATGTTTTAACGGCCCGTTGCAAAAATATCAATATATAAAAATTTTAAAAAAGCCTTAAAAAAGTGGAATTAAAGAAGAAAATGGTGAAATGTAACGAAAAAAAAAGTTGCAATGTTGACTCCATTGCAAAAATATCAATATAAAAAAAAAAAGTGGAATTAAAGAAGAAAAGGGTGAAATGTAACGAGGAAAAAAGTTGCAATGTTGACTCTGAAAACACGAAGCTGCCATGCAGGCTTTTTAAAATTATTTTAATCTTTTTTTGTATTTTATATTTTGTAATTATATGCCTTATAAAACATGTTTTTACAGGTATAGTGGAAGGGTGTCCAAAGTGTGGCCCGGGGGCCATTTGCAGGCCACACCTTATGTTTTAATGGCCCATTGCAAAAATATCAATATAAAAAAAAAAAGTGGAATTAAAGAAGAAACGGGTGAAAAAAGTTGCAATGTTGACTCTGAAAACACGAAACTGCCATGCAGGCTTTTTTTTTTTAAATATTTTAATCTTTTTTGTATTTTGTATTTTTAAAATGTTTTATTTTGTATTTTTAAAATTATTTTAATCTTTTTTGTATTTTTAAAATGTTTTATTTTGTATTTTTAGAATTATTTTAATCTTTTTTGTATTTTTTAATAAATGCCTTTTAAAATATGTTTTTACAGGTATAGTGGAAGGGTGTCCAAAGTGTGGCCCGGGGGCCATTTGCAGGCCACACCTCATGTTTTAATGGCCCGTTGCAAAAATATCAATATATAAAAATTTGAAAAAGCCTTAAAAAAGTGGAATTAAAGAAGAAACGGGTGAAATGTAACGAGAAAAAAAGTTACAATGTTGACTCCATTGCAAAAATATCAATATATTAAAAAAAAGTGGAATTAAAGAAGAAAAGGGTGAAATGTAACGAGAAAAAAAGTTGCAATGTTGACTCTAAAAACACAAATCTGCCATGCAGGCTTTTTAAAAATTATTTTAATCTTTTTTTGTATTTTATATTTTTTAATTATATGCCTTTTAAAAAATGTTTTTACAGGTATAGTGCAAGGGTGTCCAAAGTGTGGCCCAGGGGCCATTTGCAGGCCACACCTCATGTTTTAACGGCCCGTTGCAAAAATATCAATAAAAAAAAAAAAAAGTGGAATTAAAGAAGAAACGGGTGAAAAAAGTTGGTGAAAAAAGTTGCAATGTTGACTCTGAAAACACGAAACTGCCATGCAGGCTTTTTTTTAAATTATTTTAATCTTTTTTGTATTTTGTATTTTTAAAATGTTTTATTTTGTATTTTTGAAATTATTTTAATCTTTTTTGTATTTTGTATTTTTTAATAGTGGAAGGGTGTCCAAAGTGTGGCCCGGGGGCCATTTGCAGGCCACACCTCATGTTTTAATGGCCCGTTGCAAAAATATCAATAAAAAAAAAAAAAGTGGAATTAAAGAAGAAAAGGGTGAAGTGTAACAAGAAAAAAAGTTGCAATGTTGACTCTGAAAACACGAAACTGCCATGCAGACTTTTTTAAAATTATTTTAATCTTTTTTGTATTTTGTATTTTTTAAATGTTTTATTTTGTATTTTAAAAATTATTTTAATCTTTTTTGTATTTTGTATTTTTTAATAAATGCCTTTTAAAATATGTTTTTACAGGTTTAGTGAAAGAATGTCCAAAGTGTGACTCATGTTTTAATGGCCCGTTGCAAAAATATCAATATATAAAATTTTTAAAAAAGCCTTAAAAAAGTGGAATTAAATGGAATTAAAGAAGAAACGGGTGAAATGTAACGAGAAAAAAAGTTGCAATGTTGACTCTGAAAACACGAAGCTGCCATGCAGGCTTTTTAAAAAATTATTTTAATCTTTTTTGTATTTTATATTTTTTAATTATATGCCTTTTAAAAAATGTTTTTACAGGTATAGTGCAAGGGTGTCCAAAGTGTGGCCCGGGGGCCATTTGCAGGCCACACCTCATGTTTTAATGGCCCGTTGCAAAAATATCAATATAAAAAAAAAAAGTGGAATTAAAGAAGAAAAGGGTGGAATGTAACGAGAAAAAAGTTGCAATGTTGACTCTGAAAACACGAAACTGCAATGCAGGCTTTTTAAAAATTATTTTAATCTTTTTTGTATTTTGTATTTTTTAAATGTTTTATTTTGTATTTTTAAAATTATTTTAATCTTTTTTGTATTTTGTATTTTTTAATAAATGCCTTTTAAAATATGTTTTTACAGGTTTAGTGAAAGAATGTCCAAAGTGTGACTCATGTTTTAATGGCCCGTTGCAAAAATATCAATATATAAATTTTTTTAAAAAGCCTTAAAAAAGTGGAATTAAATGGAATTAAAGAAGAAACGGGTGAAATGTAACGAGAAAAAAAGTTGCAATGTTGACTCTGAAAACACGAAGCTGCCATGCAGGCTTTTTAAAAAATTATTTTAATCTTTTTTGTATTTTATATTTTTTAATTATATGCCTTTTAAAAAATGTTTTTACAGGTATAGTGGAAGGGTGTCCAAAGTGTGGCCCGGGGGCCATTTGCAGGCCACACCTCATGTTTTAATGGCCCGTTGCAAAAATATCAATATAAAAAAAAAAAGTGGAATTAAAGAAGAAAAGGGTGGAATGTAACGAGAAAAAAGTTGCAATGTTGACTCTGAAAACACGAAACTGCAATGCAGGCTTTTTTAAAATTATTTTAATCTTTTTTGTATTTTGTATTTTTAAAATGTTTTATTTTGTATTTTTAAAATTATTTTAATCTTTTTTGTATTTTGTATTTTTTAATATATGCCTTTAAAAAATGTTTTTACAAGTATAGTGGAAAAGTATCCAAAGTGTAGCCCGGGGGCCATTTGCAGGCCACACCTCATGTTTTAATGGCCCGTTGCAAAAATATCAATATAAAAAAAAAAGTGTAATTAAAGAAGAAAAGGGTGAAATGTAACGAGAAAAAAAGTTGCAATGTTGACTCTAAAAACACAAATCTGCCATGCAGGCTTTTTAAAAATTATTTTAATCTTTTTTTGTATTTTATATTTTTTAATTATATGCCTTTTAAAAAATGTTTTTACAGGTATAGTGGAAGGGTGTCCAAAGTGTGGCCCGGGGGCCATTTGCAGGCCACACCTCATGTTTTAACGGCTCGTTGCAAAAATATCAATATATATATATCAATATATATATATATATATATATATATATATATATATATATATATATATATATATATATATATATATATATATATATATATACATATATATATATATATATATATATATATATATATATAAAAGCCTTAATAAAGTGGAATTAAATGGAATTAAAGAAGAAAAGGGTGAAATGTAACAAGAAAAAAAGTTGCAATGTTGATTCTAAAAACACGAAGCTGTCATGCAGGCTTTTTAAAAATAATTTTCATCTTTTTTGTATTTTATATTTTTAAATTATATGCCTTTTAAAAAATTTTTTTACAGGTATAGTGGAAGGGTGTCCAAAGTGTGGCCCTGGGGGCCATTTGCAGGCCACACCTCATGTTTTAATGGCCCGTTGCAAAAATATCTATATAAAAAAAAAGTGGAATTAAAGAAGAAAAGGGTGAAATGTAACGAGAAAAAAAGTTGCAATGTTGACTCTGAAAACACGAAGCTGCCATGCAGGCTTTTTTAAAATTATTTTAATATTTTTTGTATTTTGTATTTTTAAAATGTTTTATTTTGTATTTTTAAAATTATTTTAATCTTTTTTGTATTTTGTATTTTTTAATAAATGCCTTTTAAAATATGTTTTTACAGGTTTAGTGAAAGAATGTCCAAAGTGTGACCCGGGGTCCATTTGCAGGCCACACCTCATGTTTTAATGGCCCGTTGCAAAAATATCAATATATAAAAATTTAAAAAAGCCTTAAAAAAGTGGAATTAAATGGAATTAAAGAAGAAAAGGGTGAAATGTAACGAGAAAAAAAGTTGCAATGTTGACTCTGAAAACACGAAACTGCAATGCAGGCTTTTTAAAAATTATTTTAATCTTTTTTGTATTTTGTATTTTTAAAATGTTTTATTTTGTATTTTTAAAATTATTTTAATCTTTTTTGTATTTTGTATTTTTTAATATATGCCTTTAAAAAATGTTTTTACAAGTATAGTGGAAGGGTATCCAAGGTGTGGCCGGGGGCCATTTGCAGGCCACACCTCATGTTTTAACGGCCCGTTGCAAAAATATCAATATATAAAAAAAAGTGGAATTAAAGAAGAAAAGGGTGAAATGTAACGGGAAAAAAAGTTGCAATGTTGACTCCATTGCAAAAATATCAATATAAAAAAAAAAAAGTGGAATTAAAGAAGAAACGGGTGAAATGTAACGAGAAAAAAAGTCGCAATGTTGACTCTGAAAACATGAAGCTGCCATGCAGGCTTTTTTATAATTATTTTAATCTTTTTTGAATTTATATTTTTTTTTTTATTATATGCCTTTAAAACATGTTTTTACAGGTATAGTGAAAGTGTGGCCCAGGGGCCATTTGCAGGCCACACCTCATGTTTTAACGGCCCGTTGCAAAAATATCAATATATAAAAAAAAAGTGGAATTAAAGAAGAAATGAGTGAAAAAAGTTGCAATGTTGACTCTGAAAACACGAAACTGCCATGCAGGCTTTTAAAAAAATATTTTAATGTTTTTTTGTATTTTGTATTTTTAAAATGTTTTATTTTGTATTTTTAAAATTATTTTAATCTTTTTTGTATTTTGTATTTTTAAAATGTTTTATTTTGTATTTTTAGAATTATTTTAATCTTTTTTGTATTTTTTAATAAATGCCTTTTAAAATATGTTTTTACAGATATAGTGCAAGGGTGTCCAAAGTGTGGCCCCGGGGGCCATTTGCAGGACACACCTCATGTTTTAATGGCCCGTTGCAAAAATATCTATATAAAAAAAAAAGTGGAATTAAAGAAGAAAAGGGTGAAATGTAACGAAAAAAAAAGTTGCAATGTTGACTCCATTGCAAAAATAGCAATATAAAAAAAAAAGTGGAATTAAAGAAGAAAAGGGTGAAATGTAACGAGTAAAAAAGGTGAAATGTTGACTCTGAAAACACGAATCTGCCATGCAGGCTTTTTAAAAATTATTTTAATCTTTTTTTGTATTTTATATTTTTTAATTATATGCCTTTTAAAAAATGTTTTTACAGGTATAGTGGAAGGGTGTCCAAAGTGTGGCCCTGGGGGCCATTTGCAGGACACACCTCATGTTTTAATGGCCCGTTGCAAAAATATCTATATAAAAAAAAGTGGAATTAAAGAAGAAAAGGGTGAAATGTAACGGGGAAAAAAATTGCAATGTTGACTCCATTGCAAAAATAGCAATATAAAAAAAAAAAAGTGGAATTAAAGAAGAAAAGGGTGAAATGTAACGAGAAAAAAAGTTGCAATGTTGACTCTGAAAACACGCAGCTGCCATGCAGGCTTTTTTATAATTATTTTAATCTTTTTTGTATTTTATATTTTTTTATTATATGCCTTTAAAACATGTTTTTACAGGTATAGTGAAAGTGTGGCCCAGGGGCCATTTGCAGGCCACACCTCATGTTTTAATGGCCCGTTGCAAAAATATCAATATAAAAAAAAAAGTGGAATTAAAGAAGAAACGAGTGAAAAAAGTTGCAATGTTGACTCTGAAAACACGAAACTGCCATGCAGGCTTTTAAAAAAATATTTTAATGTTTTTTTGTATTTTGTATTTTTAAAATGTTTTATTTTGTATTTTTAAAATTATTTTAATCTTTTTTGTATTTTGTATTTTTAAAATGTTTTATTTTGTATTTTTAGAATTATTTTAATCTTTTTTGTATTTTTTAATAAATGCCTTTTAAAATATGTTTTTACAGGTATAGTGCAAGGGTGTCCAAAGTGTGGCCCGGGGGCCATTTGCAGGTCACACCTCATGTTTTAACGGCCCGTTGCAAAAATATCAATATATAAAAATTTAAAAAAGCCTTAAAAAAGTGGAATTAAAGAAGAAACGGGTGAAATGTAACGAGAAAAAAAGTTGCAATGTTGACTCTGAAAACACGAAACTGCCATGCAGGCTTTTTTTAAATTATTTTAATTTTTTTTGTATTTTGTATTTTTAAAATGTTTTATTTTGTATTTTTTAAATTATTTTAATCTTTTTTGTATTTTGTATTTTTAAAATGTTTTATTTTGTATTTTTAGAATTATTTTAATCTTTTTTGTATTTTTTAATAAATGCCTTTTAAAATATGTTTTTACAGGTATAGTGCAAGGGTGTCCAAAGTGTGGCCCGGGGGCCATTCGCAGTCCACACCTCATGTTTTAATGGCCCGTTGCAAAAATATCTATATAAAAAAAAAAGTGGAATTAAAGAAGAAAAGGGTGAAATGTAACGGGAAAAAAAATAGCAATGTTGACTCCATTGCAAAAATAGCAATATAAAAAAAAAAAGTGGAATTAAAGAAGAAAAGGGTGAAATGTAACGAGAAAAAAAGTTGCAATGTTGACTCTAAAAACACAAATCTGCCATGCAGGCTTTTTAAAAATTATTTTAATCTTTTTTGTATTTTATATTTTGTAATTATATGCCTTATAAAAAATGTTTTTACAGGTATAGTGGAAGGGTGTCCAAAGTGTGGCCCGGGGGCCATTTGCAGGCCACACCTCATGTTTTAATGGCCCGTTGCAAAAATATCAATATAAAAAAAAAAGTGGAATTAAAGAAGAAATGAGTGAAAAAAGTTGCAATGTTGACTCTGAAAACACGAAACTGCCATGCAGGCTTTTTAAAAAAATATTTTAATCTTTTTTGTATTTTGTATTTTTAAAATGTTTTATTTTGTATTTTTAAAATTATTTTAATCTTTTTTGTATTTTGTATTTTTAAAATGTTTTATTTTGTATTTTTAGAATTATTTTAATCTTTTTTGTATTTTTTAATAAATGCCTTTTAAAATATGTTTTTACAGGTATAGTGGAAGGGTGTCCAAAGTGTGGCCTGGGGGCCATTCGCAGTCCACACCTCATGTTTTAACGGCCCGTTGCAAAAATATCAATAATAAAAATAAAAAAAGTGGAATTAAAGAAGAAACGGGTGAAATGTAATATGTAAATGTAAAACACAAAATATATGACAGGAATGTTTTGCTGTTTTTGAGAACCTACTACAAAAATGTATTTTTGTGATAGGAATATTGTGCTGTTTTTGAGAATCCACTGCAAAAAGGTATTCTATGTGTCACAATCATGCTGCTGTTTTTGAGAACCTATCACAAAATATAATCTATATGACAAGAATGCAGTGCTATTTTTGAGAACTTACAACAATTTTATTTGATAGGAATACTGAGCAGTTTTTTGAGAACCTACTACCAAAAGTTATTATATGTTCTAGGAATGCTGTGCAGTTTTTGAGAACCAGCTACCAGAAGTTGTTCTATGTGCCAGGGATAAGTTGTTTTTGAGAACCTATTAGCACATTTTATTTAATATGTCAGGAATACTCTGCTGTTTTTGAGAACCTACAACAAAAAGTTGTTTTATATGATAGGAATACTGTGCTGTTTTTGAGAACCTACTACAAAATGTTTTTATATGTGATAAGAATACTCTGCTGTTTTTGAGAACCTACGACAAACATATCCTCCATATGAGAACCTACTGCAAAAAGTAATTCTATATGACAGGAATACTGTTGTTTTTGATAAACAAAAAGTTATGTGTTAGGAATAATGTGCAGTTTTTGAGACCCTACAACAAAAAGTTATTTTATGTGATAGGAATACTTTGCAGTTTTTAAGAACCTACTGCCAAAAGTTATTCAATGTGACAGGAATACTCTGCTGTTTTTGATATTCTACTTCAAAAAGTTATCATATGTCATAGGAATGCAGTGCTGTTTTTGAGAATCCACTGCAAAAATGTATTCTATGTGTCACAATCATGCTGCTGTTTTTGAGAACCTATCACAAAATATAATCTATATGACAAGAATGCAGTGCTATTTTTGAGAACTTACGACAATTTTATTTGATAGGAATACTGAGCAGTTTTTTGAGAACCTACTACCAAAAGTTATTATATGTTCCAGGAATGCTGTGCAGTTTTTGAGAACCAACTACCAGAAGTTGTTCTATGTGCCAGGGATAAGTTGTTTTTGAGAACCTATTAGCACATTTTATTTAATATGTCAGGAATACTCTGCTGTTTTTGAGAACCTACAACAAAAAGTTGTTTTATATGATAGGAATACTGTGCTGTTTTTGAGAACCTACTACAAAATGTTATTATATGTGATAAGAATACTCTGCTGTTTTTGAGAACCTACGACAAACATATCCTCCATATGAGAACCTACTGCAAAAAGTATTTCTATATGACAGGAATACTGCTGTTTTTGATAAACAAAAAGTTATGTGTTAGGAATAATGTGCAGTTTTTGAGACCCTACAACAAAAAGTTATTTTATGTGATAGGAATACTTTGCAGTTTTTAAGAACCTACTGCCAAAAGTTATTCAATGTGACAGGAATACTCTGCTGTTTTTGATATTCTACTTCAAAAAGTTATCATATGTCATAGGAATGCAGTGCTGTTTTTGAGAACCTACAACAAAATTTTATTTTATGTGACAGGAATACTGTGCCGTTTTCGAGAACTTACTGCCAAAGTTATTCTTTGTGACAGGGATCATCTGCTGTTTTTGAGAACCTGCTACAAAAAGTTGTTATGTGTTAGGAATACTGTGCTGTTTTTAACAACCTATTGCAAAAAGTTATTGTATGCGACAGGAATACTCTGCTGTTTTTGAGAACCTACAACAAAATGTTATTTTATGTGATAAGAATACTGTGCAGTTTTCGAGTACCCCTGACAAAAGTGATTCTTTGTGAAAGTGTGAATGGATGCACGCATGAACGGGTGGAAGTGGGCGTGAATGGATGCATGCATGAAAGGGTGAAAGTGAGCGTGAATTGATGAAAGGGTGAGAGTGAGTGTGAATGAATGCACGCATGAAAGGGTGAAAGTGAGCGTGAATTGATGAAAGGGTGAGAGTGAGTGTGAATGGATGCACGCATGAAAGGGTGAACATGAGTGTGAATGGATGCACACATGAAAGGGTGAAAGTGAGCGTGGATAGATCCACGCATGAGAGGGTGAAAGTGAGCGGGGATGGATCCACGCATGAAAGGGTGAAAGTGAGTGTGAATGGATGCACACATGAAAGGGTGAAAGTGAGCGTGGATGGATCCATGCATGAAAGGGTGAAAGTGAGCATGAATGGATGCACAAATGAACGGGTGGAAGTGAGCATGAATGGATGCATGCATGAAAGGGTGAGAGTCAGTGTGAATGGATGCACGCATGAAAGGGTGAAAGTGAGCGTGAATGGATTCACGAATGAACGGGTGGAAGTGAGCATGAATGGATGCATGCATGGAAGGGGGAAAGTGAGCGTGAATTGATGAAAGGGTGAGAGTCAGTGTGAATGGATGCACGCATGAAAGGGTGAAAGTGAGCGTGAATGGATTCACGAATGAACGGGTGGAAGTGAGCATGAATGGATGCATGCATGGAAGGGGGAAAGTGAGCGTGAATTGATGAAAGGGTGAGAGTCAGTGTGAATGGATGCACGCATTAAAGGGTGAAAGTGAGCGTGAATGGATGCACGAATGAACGGGTGGAAGTGGGCGTGAATAGATGCATGCATGAAAGGGTGAAAGTGAGCGTAAATGGATGCATGCATGAAAGGGTGAAAGTGAGTGTGAATTGATGAAAGGGTGAGAGTGAGTGTGAAAGGATGCACGCATGAAAGGGTGAAAGTGAGCGTAAATGGATGCACAAATGAACGGGTGGAAGTGGGCCTGAATGGATGCATGCATGAAAGGGTGAAAGTGAGCGTGAATTGATGAAAGGGTGAGAGTCAGTGTGAATGGATGCACGCATTAAAGGGTGAAAGTGAGCGTGAATGGATGCACGAATGAACGGGTGGAAGTGGGCGTGAATGGATGCATGCATGAAAGGGTGAAAGTGAGCGTAAATGGATGCATGCATGAAAGGGTGAAAGTGAGTGTGAATTGATGAAAGGGTGAGAGTGAGTGTGAAAGGATGCACGCATGAAAGGGTGAAAGTGAGCGTAAATGGATGCACAAATGAACGGGTGGAAGTGGGCCTGAATGGATGCATGCATGAAAGGGTGAAAGTGAGCGTGAATTGATGAAAGGGTGAGAGTGAGTGTGAATGGATGCACGCATGAAAGGGTGAAAGTGAGCGTGAATGGATTCACGAATGAACGGGTGGAAGTGAGCATGAATGGATGCATGCATGAAAGGGTGAAAGTGAGCGTGAATTGATGAAAGGGTGAGAGTCAGTGTGAATGGATGCACGCATGAAAGGGTGATAGTGAGCGTGAATGGATTCACGAATGAACAGGTGGAAGTGAGCATGAATGGATGCATGCATGAAAGGGTGAAAGTGAGCGTGAATTGATGAAAGGGTGAGAGTGAGTGTGAATGGATGCACGCATGAATGGGTGAAAGTGAGCGTAAATGGATGCACGAATGAACGGGTGGAAGTGGGCGTGAATTGATGAAAGGGTGAGAGTGAGTGTGAATGGATGCACGCATGAAAGGGTGGAAGTGGGCGTAAATGGATGCATGCATGAAAGGGTGAAAGTGAGCGTGTATTGATGAAAGGGTGAAAGTGAGCGTGAATTGATGAAAGGGTGAGAGTGAGTGTGAAAGGATGCACGCATGAAAGGGTGAAAGTGAGCGTAAATGGATGCACGAATGAACGGGTGGAAGTGGGCGTGAATTGATGAAAGGGTGAGAGTGAGTGTGAATGGATGCAGGCATGAAAGGGTGAAAGTGAGCGTGAATTGATGAAAGGGTGAGAGGGAGTGTGAAAGGATGCACGCATGAAAGGGTGAAAGTGAGCGTAAATGGATGCACGAATGAACGGGTGGAAGTGGGCGTGAATTGATGAAAGGGTGAGAGTGAGTGTGAATGGATGCACGCATGAAAGGGTGAAAGTGAGTGTGAATGGATGCACGCATGAAAGGGTGAAAGTGAGCGTAAATGGATGCACGAATGAACGGGTGGAAGTGGGCGTGAATGGATGCATGCATGAAAGGGCGAAAGTGAGCGTGAATTGATGAAAGGGTGAGAGTGAGTGTGAAAGGATGCACGCATGAAAGGGTGAAAGTGAGCGTGAATTGATGAAAGGGTGAGAGTGAGTGTGAATGGATGCATGCATGAAAGGGTGAAAGTGAGCGTGAATTGATGAAAGGGTGAGAGTGAGTGTGAATGGATGCACGCATGAAAGGGTGAAAGTGAGCGTGAATGGATGCACGAATGAACGGGTGGAAGTGGGCGTGAATGGATGCATGCATGAAAGGGTGAAAGTGAGCGTGAATTGATGAAAGGGTGAGAGTGAGTGTGAATGGATGCACGCATGAAAGGGTGGAAGTGGGCGTGAATGGATGCATGCATGAAAGGGTGAAAGTGAGCGTGTATTGATGAAAGGGTGAAAGTGAGCGTGAATTGATGAAAGGGTGAGAGTGAGTGTGAAAGGATGCACGCATGAAAGGGTGAAAGTGAGCGTGAATTGATGAAAGGGTGAGAGTGAGTGTGAAAGGATGCACGCATGAAAGGATGAAAGTGAGTGTGAATGGATGCGTGATAAAGCACCAAGACAAAGCGTGGTGTAAAGAGGGCGGTCCATCACATAAATAAAGGTGTGCCGCTCATAATTGAGGCTGTGGCGTGGAGATCCTCACCCTCCCCCTCCCCCCTTCTCCCTCCCCCTCTCCCCTCTCCCTTGTCTGGAGATGAGAAATGGAAATGTGTGTACTGGTAAATAGATAATCACACTCAAGTAATTGAGGTTTTCAAACCCCAATCTCGCGTGGCGACGTGAAGCTCGTTTGCATGTTAATCACCTCGCTGATTGGCCTTCATCAGGAGTCCACGCGCACGCGGAACCGCCCTTTAATTGCATTTCAAATGTCACAGGGGTGGAACACGTGTCCACATTAGTGGTGAGGACGGACACACGCTCTGCATCGTCTACAGCCCGGCACACGCAGCAGCTTTTTGTCCTTAAAAACAGCAGTGCTTGTGTTTCTTCAATAAGTTCTCAAAAACAGCAGCACTCTCCTGTCATCTTTGACATTGATCTTTGAGCTCTGCTGTCCTTTTAAGGACCCATTACCAAAAAGCTTGTCCAAGAGCCTTTATAAGACAGCTGTTTTTGAGAATCTATTGGGAAAAAATTATCAAAAATCGTCAAGGACATACTGTAAAAAGTCTAGTCAAAGATTGTCTCTTTGACAGGACAGCTCTGTTTTTGTTTTTTTTAGGACAAACAAAAATCTAGTATAAGATCCTCTGTATGACGAGCGCCCACTAAAGATTTCAAAGATCCTCTGTCTGCTGTTTTTGAGAAGCTATTGGTGAAACACTACCGAAAGATCCCGTAACATACAGGACAACTCTGCTGTTGTTGGGAACCCGCTGCAAAAATACTGTATATTTGTTACAACTGGAATACTCTGCTGTTTTTGAGAACCTAATCCCGTAAAAGACAGGACAACTCTGCTGTTATTGAGAACCTACAGCAAAAAAATATTCTGTAAGACTGGAATATTGTGCTGTTGCTGAGAATTTACTGCTAAAATACTACTGAAAGATCCCGTAGAAGACAGGACAACTCTGCTGTTTTTGAGAACCCCCCCCCCAAAAAAATAAGTAAAAAATAAAGAAAGAAAGAAATTTAAAAAATAAAAATAAATAAACCCTTATTTAAGGATCCTCTATATCAGTGGTGGATCTTTGACATTGATCTTTGAGCTCCGCTGTCCTTTTAGGACCCATTACCAAAAAGCTTGTCCAAGAGCCTTTATAAGACAGCTGTTTTTGAGAATCTACCAGGAAAAAATTATCAAAAATCGTCAAGGACATACTGTAAAAAGTCTAGTCAAAGATTGTCTCTTTGACAGGACAGATCTGTTTTGTTTTGTTTAGGACCCACGACAAAATAAATCTAGTATAAGATCCTCTGTATGACGAGCGCCCACTAAAGATTTCAAAGATCCTCTGTCTGCTGTTTTTGAGAAGCTATTGCTGAAACACTACCGAAAGATCCCGTAACATACAGGACAACTCTGCTGTTGTTGGGAACCCGCTGCAAAAATACTGTATATTTGTTACAACTGGAATACTCTGCTGTTTTTGAGAACCTAATCCCGTAAAAGACAGGACAACTCTGCTGTTATTGAGAACCTACAGCAAAAAAAAAATTCTGTAAGACTGGAATATTGTGCTGTTGCTGAGAATTTACTGCTAAAATACTACTGAAAGATCCCGTAGAAGACAGGACAACTCTGCTGTTTTTGAGAACCCCCCCCCCCCCAAAAAATAAGTAAAAAATAAATAAATAAATAAATTTAAAAAATAAAAATAAATAAACCCTTATTTAAGGATCCTCTATATCAGTGGTGGATCTTTGACATTGATCTTTGAGCTCCGCTGTCCTTTTAGGACCCATTACCAAAAAGCTTGTCCAAGAGCCTTTATAAGACAGCTGTTTTTGAGAATCTACCAATAAAACATTTATCAAAAATCGTCAAGGACATACTGTAAAAAGTCTAGTCAAAGATTGTCTCTTTGACAGGACAGCTCTGTTTTGTTTTTTAAGACCTGCGACAAAAAAAAGCCCACTAAAGACCCACTGGTCTCAAAGATCCCCTGTCTGCTGTTTTTGAGAACCTATTGCTGAAACACTACCGAAAGATCCCGTAACATACAGGACAACTCTGCTGTTGTTGAGAACCCACTGCAAAAATATATTCGATACAACTGGAATACTCTGCTGTTTTTGAGAACCTAATCCCCTAAAAGACAGAACAACTCTGCTGTTATTGAGAACCTACTGCAAAAAAATATTCTGTAAGACTGGAATATTGTGCTGTTGCTGATAGTTTACTGCTAAAATACTACTGAAAGATCTCGTAGAAGACAGGACAACTCTGCTGTTTTTGAGAACCCCCCTGCCCCCCCCCAAAAAAAAAAATAAAGAAAGAAATTTAAAAAATAAAAATAAATAAACCCTTATTTAAGGATCCTCTATATCAGTGGTGGATCTTTGACATTGATCTTTGAGCTCTGCTGTCCTTTTAGGACCCATTACCAAAAAGCTTGTCCAAGAGCCTTTATAAGACAGCTGTTTTTGAGAATCTACCAGGAAAAAATTATCAAAAATCGTCAAGGACATACTGTAAAAAGTCTAGTCAAAGATTGTCTCTTTGACAGGACAGCTCTGTTTTTTGTTTTTTTAGGACGAACAAAAATCTAGTATAAGATCCTCTGTATGACGAGCGCCCACTAAAGATTTCAAAGATCCTCTGTCTGCTGTTTTTGAGAACCTATTGCTGAAACACTACCGAAAGATCCCGTAACATACAGGACAACTCTGCTGTTGTTGGGAACCCGCTGCAAAAATACTGTATATTCGATACAACTGGAATACTCTGCTGTTTTTGAGAACCTAATCCCGTAAAAGACAGGACAACTCTGCTGTTATTGAGAACCTACAGCAAAAAAAAAATTCTGTAAGACTGGAATATTGTGCTGTTGCTGAGAGTTTACTGCTAAAATACTACTGAAAGATCCCGTAGAAGACAGGACAACTCTGCTGTTTTTGAGAATCGCCCCCCCCCCCCAAAAAAAAAGAAGAAAGAAAGGAAGAAATTTATAAAATAAAAATAAATAAACCCTTATTTAAGGATCCTCTATATCAGTGGTGGATCTTTGACATTGATCTTTGAGCTCTGCTGTCCTTTTAGGACCCATTACCAAAAAGCTTGTCCAAGAGCCTTTATAAGACAGCTGTTTTTGAGAATCTACCAGGAAAAAATGATCAAAAATCGTCAAGGACATACTGTAAAAAGTCTAGTCAAAGATTGTCTCTTTGACAGGACAGCTCTGTTTTTGTTTTTTTAGGACCCACGACAAAATAAATCTAGTATAAGAACCTCTGTATGACGAGCGCCCACTAAAGATTTCAAAGATCCTCTGTCTGGTGTTTTTGAGAACCTATTGCTGAAACACTACCGAAAGATCCCGTAACATACAGGACAACTCTGCTGTTGTTGAGAACTTGCTGCAAAAATACATTCGATACAACTGGAATACTCTGCTATTTTTGAGAACATAATCCCGTAAAAGACAGGACAACTCTGCTGTCATTGAGAACCTACAGCAAAAAAATATTCTGGAATATTGTGCTGTTGCTGAGAATTTACTGTTAAAATACTACTGAAAGATCCCGTAGAAGACAGGACAACTCTGCTGTTTTTGAGAACCACCCCCCCCAAAAAAAAGAAAAAAAAGAAAGAAATTTAAAAAATAAAAATAAATAAACCCTTATTTAAGGATCCTCTATATCAGTGGTCCCTAAACGTTTTGTAGCTGCGCTTGGAAATGTTTTATTTTTTTATTTGTTATTTTTATTTTTTGTCATAAATAAATACAATCATGTGTGCTTACGGACTGTATTCCTGCAGACTGTATTGATCTATATTGATATATAATATATATATTGTGTTTTTTATGTTGATTTAATAATAATTAAAAAAAATAATATATATATATTAATATATATATATATATATATATATATATAATATAAAATATAATATATTTAATATAAAATATAAATATAAAATATATATATATATATTTTTTTTTTATGATAGGAATATTGCTGTTTTAGATAAACAAAAAGTTATGTGTTAGGAATACTGTGCAGTTTTTGAGAACCTACAACAAAAAGTTATTTTATGTGATAGGAATACTTTGCAGTTTTTAAGAACCTACTGCCAAAAGTTATTCAATGTGACAGGAATACTATGCTGTTTTTGATATTCTACTTCAAAAAGTTATCATATGTGATAGGAATGCAGTGCTGTTTTTGAGAACCTACAACAAAATTTAATTTTATGTCATAGGAATACTGTGCAGTTTTTGAGAACTTACTGCCAAAAGTTATTCTTTGTGACATGAATCATCTGCTGTTTTTGAGAACCTGTTACAAAGAGTTGTTATGTGTTAGGAATACTGTGCTCTTTGTGAAAACTTTCTACCAAAAAATATTTTATGATATATGATTAATGTGATGTTTTTGAGAACCTACTGCCACAAGTTATTCTATAAGACATGTATACTATGCTGTTGTTGAGAATCTGCTACAAAAAGTTGTTGTGAGTTAGGAATACTGTGCTGTTTTTAAGAACCTACTGCAAAAAGTAATTCTATATGACAGGAATACTCTGCTGTTTTTGAAAACCTACAACAAAAAGTTATTCTATGTGATAGGAATACTTTTTCAATTTTTAAGAACCTACTGCCAAAAGTTATTCAATGTGACAGGAATACTCTGCTGTTTTTGATATTCTACTTCAGAAAGTTATCATATGAGATAGGAATGCAGTGCTGTTTTTGAGAACCTACTGCCAAAAGTTATTCTGTGTGACAGGAATACTCTGCTGTTTTTGAGAACCTGCTACAAAAAGTTGTTATGAGTTAGGAATACTGTGCTGTTTTTAAGAACCTACTGCAAAAAGTAATTCTATATGACGGGAATACTCTGCTGTTTTTGAGAACCTAAAACAAAAAGTTATTTTATGTGATAGGAATACTTTGCAGTTTTTAAGAACCTAATGCCAACAGTTATTGTATGTGACAGGAATACTCTGCTGTTTTTGATATTCTACTTCAGAAAGTTATCATATGTGATAGGAATGCAGTGCTGTTTTTGAGAACCTACAACAAAATTTCATTTTATGTGATAGGAATACTGTGCAGTTTTTGAGAACTTACTGCCAAAATGTATTCTTTGTGACAGGTGTCATCTGCTGTTTTTGAGAACCTGTTACAAAAAGTTGTTATGCGTTAGGAATACTGTGCTCTTTGTGAAAACTTTCTACCAAAAATTATTTTATGATATATGATTAATGTGATGTTTTTGAGAACCTACTGCCAAAAGTTATTCTATAAGACAGGTATACTATGCTGTTTTTGAGAACCTGCCACAAAAAGGTATGTGTTAGGAATACTCTGCTGTTTTTAAGAACTTACTACAAAAAGTTATTCTATACGACAGGAATACTCTGCTGTTTTTGAGAACTTACAACAAAAAGTTATTTTATGTGATAGGAATACTCTGCTGTTTTTGATATTCTACTTCAGAAAGTTATCATATGTGATAGGAATGCAGTGCTGTTTTGGAGAACCTACTGCCAAAAGTTATTCTGTGTGACAGGAATACTCTGCTGTTTTTGAGAACCTACAACAAAAAGTTGTCATGAGTTAGGAATACTGTGCTGTTTTTAAGAACCTACTGCAAAAAGTTATTCTCTACGACAGGAATACTCTGCTGTTTTTGAGAACCTACAACAGAAAGTTATTTTATGTGATAGGACTACTTTGCCGTTTTTAAGAACCTACTGCCCAAAGTTATTCTATGTGACAGGAATACTCTTCTGTTTTTTTTAGATTCTACTACAAAAAGTTATCATATGTGATAGGAATACTGTGCTGCTTTTGAGAACCTACTCCAAAAAGACCCTCCACATGGCAGGAATGCAGCGCTGTTTTTGAGAAGCCGCTCCAAAAAAAGCCAGTCAAAGATCTGTGCTGTGATCATAAATGTGCGTCTCGCTAAGGAGAGCTGAACTTTTCACACCTTCCAGAGCCACAAAATTGGATGATTTTGTGGCCGTGCAGCTGCCGCGCCACGCTAATGCAAGGCGGTGTCATATGAAAAGTATTCCTACCCCCCCAACAAACCACAGGGCTGGTCATTAATGAAACACAGGCGGCGCAGTGAGGTCATGCAGAGTCTAGATTTCAGCAGCCACACTTAAAAAACGCTCATAGAGAGAAAAGAGGAACATGAACACAAATCAGATTCCAGCTCCAAGGACGGGGGGGAAAAATAAATAAATAGAGAAAGGCACCGACCCCACCTCCCCACGCTCACATTTTCCCCCCATTGCTGTGCAAACAACCGTCAACTGCGGCTCAGAAACAGCTCACAACCAGCGCAGACTAAACAATCCAGCGCAGGCCAAGGAAAATGCTAAGCAACTCGGCACACAGGATGTCTCGGCCTAATTGCCAAACTATCCAATCGCGCGGTGGAATCTCTTCGTTTTGGCAGCGTCTTCAAACTCTCACCTTTTAAAACTGTCAAAAGGAAGGAGGGGGGGGGGGGGGGGGGGGGAATCAATAGATTTGTTTTGGCAGCGGTTTACGGCACTTACGGGAAAGTGTGCATCAGCGGCGGACGCTTGGGAGGTGTTTTCCTGCAAATAGTGCAGCGGCGCATGGAGGCAGCACCACAACTACAAGGAGGGGAGAAGACACAAGGTCGCAGCAGATGGTCAAATGAACTGTCCAAGGTCATTGGTTTACTGCTCCTCCCGCTCCACCTGTGAACACTTAAATAGGGCTGGTTGGCAGCCCCCCCACACCCCCAGTGTGCCAGGAATAAGTGCTGTTTTTGAGAACCTACTAGCAAATTATATTCTATGAATACTCTGCTGTTTTTGAGAACCTGCTACAAAAAGTTGTTGTATATGTTAGGATTGTTTCTAAGTAACGACTACCAAAACATCCTCTATAGGACAGGAATACTCTGCTGCTTTTAAGGACCTACGACAAAAAAAATCATCTTTATGATCAGAATATTCGGCTGTTTTTGAGAACCTACTACAAAAAGTTATTTCATGCAATAGGAATACTGCGCTGTTTTTGAGAATCCACTGCAAGAAGGGATTCTATGTGACCGGATTATGCTGCTGTTTTTTGAGAACCTACTACAACACATCCTCTATATGACAAGAATGCAGTGCTGTTTTTGAGAACCTACAACAAAAAGTTATTTTATGTGATAGGAATATGTTGCCGTTTTTGAGAACCTACTACCAAAAGTTAGAATATGTTCCAGGAATACACAGCTCTTTTTGAGAACCTACTACCAGAAGTTCTATATGCCAGGAATAAGTGCTGTTTTTGAGAACCTACTAGCAAATTTGATTCTATGAATACTCTGCTGTTTTTGAGAACCTGCTACAGAGAGTTGTTATATGTGTTAGGGTTGTTTTTAAGGAACGACTACCAAAACATCCTCTATAGGACAGGAATACTCTGCTGCTTTTAAGGACCTACGACAAAAAAAAACCTCTTTATGACCAGAATATTCGACTGTTTTTGAGAACCTACTACAACAAGTTATTTTATGCGATAGGAATACTGCGCTGTTTTTGAGAATCCACTGCAAGAAGGGATTCTGTGTGACCGGATCATGCTGCTGTTTTTGAGAACCTACTACAACACATCCTCTATATGACAAGAATGCAGTGCTGTTTTTGAAAACTTACAACAAAAAGTTATTTTATGTGATATGAATACTTTGCAGTTTTTGAGAACCTACTACCAAAAGCTATTATATGTTCCAGGAATACGGAACTGTTTTTGAGAACATACTACCAGAAGTTATTATACTGTATGTTCCAGGAATACGCAGCTGTTTTTGAGAACCTACTACCAAAAGTTATTATACTGTATGTTCCAGGAATACGCAGCTGTTTTTGAGAACCTACTACCAAAAGTTCTATGTGCCAGGAATGCGTTTTTGAGAAACTTCTAGCAAATTATATTCTATGAATACTCTGCTCTTTTTGAGAACCTGCTACAGAAAGTTGTTATTTGTGTTAGGATTGTTTTTAAGTAACCAAAAGATCCTCTATATGACAGGAATACGCTGCTGCTTTTAAGGACCTTCGACAAAAAATGTTTTTTCTTTCTGACCACAATATTCGGCTGTTTTTGAGAACCTACTACAAAAACGTATTTTATGTGATACGAATACTGCGCTGTTTTTGACAATGCACTGCCAAAATGTATTCTATGTGACCGGATTATGCTGCTGTTTTTGAGAACCTACTACAAAACATCCTCTATATGACAAGAATGCAGTGCTGTTTTTGAAAACTTACAACAAAAAGTTATTTTATGTGATATGAATACTTTTGAGAACCTACTACCAAAATGTATTACATGTTCCAGGAATTCGCAGCTGTTTTTTTACAACCTACTACCAAAAGCTATTACATGTTCCAGGAATGCGCAGCTGTTTTTGAGAACCTACTACCAAAAGCTATTATATGTTCCAGGAACACGGAACTGTTTTTGAGAACATACTACCAGAAGTTATTATACTGTATGTTCCAGGAATACGCAGCTCTTTTTGAGAACCTACTACCAGAAGTTCTATATGCCAGGAATAAGTGCTGTTTTTGAGAACCTACTAGCAAATTTGATTCTATGAATGCTCTGCTGTTTTTGAGAACCTGCTACAGAGAGTTGTTATATGTGTTAGGGTTGTTTTTAAGGACCTACGACAAAAAACATCTTTCTGACCAGAATATGCTGCTGTTTTTGAGAACCTACTACACAAGGTAGTATTTATGTAATAGGAATACTGCGCTGTTTTTGAGAATCCACTGAAAGAAGGGATTCTATATGACCGGATTATGCTACTGTTTTTGAGAACCTACTACAAAACATCCTCTATACGACAAGAATGCAGTGCTGTTTTTTGGAAACTTACAACAAAAAGTTATTTTATGTGATATGAATACTTTGCAGTTTTTGAGAACCTACTACCAAAAGCTATTACATGTTCCAGGAATACGCAGCTGTTTTTGAGAACCTACTACCAAAAGCTATTATATGTTCCAGGAATACGGAACTGTTTTTGAGAACCTACTACCAAAAGCTATTATATGCTCCAGGAATACGGAACTGTTTTTGAGAACATACTACCAGAAGTTATTATACTGTATGTTCCAGGAATACGCAGCTCTTTTTGAGAACCTACTACCAAAAGTTCTGTGTGCCAGGAATACATTTTTGAGAAACTTCTAGCAAATTATATTCTATGAATACTCTGCTGTTTTTGAGAACCTGCTACAGAAAGTTGTTATTTGTGTTAGGATTGTTTTTAAGTAACCAAAAGATCCTCTATATGACAGGAATATGCTGCTGCTTTTAAGGACCTACGACAAAAAATGTTTTTTCTTTCTGACCACAATATTCGGCTGTTTTTGAGAACCTACTACAAAAACATATTTTATGTGATACGAATACTGCGCTGTTTTTGACAATCCACTGCCAAAATGTATTCTATGTGACCGGATTATGCTACTGTTTTTGAGAACCTACTACAAAACATCCTCTATAGGACAAGAATGCAGTGCTGTTTTTGAAAACTTACAACAAAAAGTTATTTTATGTGATATGAATACTTTTGAGAACCTACTACCAAAAGCTATTACATGTTCCAGGAATACTCAGCTGTTTTTGAGAACCTACTACCAAAATGTATTACATGTTCCAGGAATTCGCAGCTGTTTTTTTACAACCTACTACCAAAAGCTATTACATGTTCCAGGAATACGCAGCTGTTTTTGAGAACCTACTACCAAAAGCTATTATATGTTCCAGGAATACGGAACTGTTTTTGAGAACCTACTACCAGAAGTTATTATACTGTATGTTCCAGGAATACGCAGCTCTTTTTGAGAACCTACTACCAGAAGTTCTATATGCCAGGAATAAGTGCTGTTTTTGAGAACCTACTAGCAAATTTGATTCTATGAACACTCTGCTGTTTTTGAGAACCTGCTACAGAGAGTTTTTGAAGGAACAACTACCAAAACGTCCTCTATAGGACAGGAATACTCAGCTGCTTTTAAGGACCTACGACAAAAAATGTTTTTTCTCTCCGACCACAATATTCGGCTGTTTTTGAGGACCTACGACAAAAAATTTTTTTTCTTTCTGACCACAATATTCGGCTGTTTTTGAGAACCTACTACACAAAGTTATTTTATGTGATAGGAATACTACATCTGAGAGAGGCCGCAGTAAATAACAAAGTGTTTACTTTCGACGTACGTAAAAAGCTGTTTTTTGTTTCTTCTTCCAAGCCGCTGTTTGTCTGCGCGGATTGATTGATTCCCCAGCCTTTTTGTGGGGAGCTGCGAGCGACTACACGGCACAAGATCTGCACCCTCCCTCCTACCAAAGCCAGACACTAGACTACTGTAACCGTTACCTCGCAGGATATTGAATATCCAAAAGGAAACCTCAGATTTGTCCCCCTTCCGCTCCTTCTCCCCGCCGTCCCAAAACAAAAGAGCCCTTGTGCTGCCCTGCTCCTGTCATCGTCACGCAATAAACAAAAAAAGCATTCCGAGCATTAAGTGTCACGTCGTCGGCCCCGAAAGCAGAAGGTGAGAAGCGAGTCGCCGGGGTTTTCGGAGAAAGCGAACAAAGGAGGGGATGACCTAATAGTTGAGAAATGTGTTTGAGGGCGAGCGTTGTTTTGGTGCAGAAAGGCAGCTGATGGCTACTTTTAAGTTGTCTGTCTTCCCGTCGACATGGCAACGGGTTTGACGGGGGCAAAAGCCGGCGCGCGGAGGAAAGTTAATGACGCCTCTTTTTTTCTTGAAAGTTGCATGCTGGGGAGTATTAGAGGTAACGTTGAAGACGGCGTGGAGAGTCGGTAGAGTGGTCGTGCCAGCAACCTGAGGGTTCCTGGTTCGATCCCCAGCTTCTACCAACCGAGTCACATCCAAGACACTTCACTCTTGGTCATACAGATTCTAAATGGATTCATAATTTTCAAAAATAAGTACAAAAATATTTATTTTTCTTATAAGAATGCATGTTTTTGAAAGATTTCTCGGTCATCCCGATTCTAAATGGATTCATAATTTTCAAAAATCTTAAAAAAAAAAAAAAGTAAAACCTTTTTCATGCTAGAATACATGTTTTTGTTTTGTTTTTGTTTTCAAAAAAAGACTCCTTATTCATATTGATTTTAAATCAATTCATAATTTTTAAAAAATACAAAATTAAATAAATTATAATTACAAGAACACATTTTTTTAGAAAAATTATATATATATATATATATATATATATATATATATATATATATATATATATATATATATATATATAAAATTATAAAAATTGTTTCATCCCGATTCTATATCGATTCATAATTTTCAAAAATCAATTTAAAAAATCCAAAAATAACTACACTTTTTTTTTTCTTATAAGAATACATGTTTTTGAAAGATTTCTTGGTCATCCCGATTCTAAAAGGATTCATAATTTTCAAAAATCAATTAAAAAACTTAAAAAATATATTTTAAAATATTTTTCATGCAAGAATACATGTTTTAGAAAGACTCCTTATTCATACTGATTCGAAATCAATTCATCATTTTTTTTTTAAAATACAAAATTAAATAAATTATAATTACAAGAACACCTTTTTTTTTTAGAAAAACAAATAGTTTCATCCCGATTCTAAATCGATTCATAATTTTCGAAAATCAATAAAAAAAATAATTACAGAAATATATTTTTTTCTTATAAGAATACATGTTTTTGAAAGATTTCTTGGTCATCCCGATTCTAAAAGGATTCATAATTTTCAAAAATCAATTAAAAAACTTAAAAAATATATTTTAAAATATTTTTCATGCAAGAATACATGTTTTAGAAAGACTCCTTATTTATATTGATTCTAAATCAATTCATCATTTTTTTTTTAAATACATAATTAAATAAATTATAATTACAAGAACACATTTTTTTTAGAAAAAAAAATTGTTTCATCCCGATTCTATATCGATTCATAATTTTCAAAAATCAATTAAAAAATAACTACAGAAATATATTTTTTTCTTATAAGAATACATGTTTTTGAAAGATTTCTTGGTCATCCCGATTCTAAATGGATTCATAATTTTCAAAAATCTATTAAAAAACTTAAAAATTATATTTTAAAACCTTTTTCATGCAAGAATACATGTTTTAGAAAGACTCCTTATTCATACTGATTCTAAATCAATTCATCATTTTAAAAAAAAATACAAAATTAAATAAATTATAATTACAAGAACACATTTTTTTAGAAAAAAAATTGTTTCATCCCGATTCTTAATCGATTCATAATTTTCAAAAATCAATAAAAAAATCCAAAAATGACTACAAACATTTTTTTTCTTATAAGAATACATGTTTTTGAAAGATTTCTTGGTCATCCCGATTCTAAAAGGATTCATAATTTTCAAAAATCAATTAAAAAACTTAAAAAATATATTTTAAAATATTTTTCATGCAAGAATACATGTTTTAGAAAGACTCCTTATTCATACTGATTCGAAATCAATTCATCATTTTTTTTAAAACATGCAAAATTAAATAAATTATAATTACAAGAACACATTTTTTTAGAAAAAAAATGGTTTCATCATCTAAATCGATTCATAATTTTCAAAAATCAATTAAAAATCCGAAAATAACTACATTTTTTTTTCTTATAAGAATACATGTTTTTGAAAGATTTCTTGGTCATCCCGATTCTAAATGGATTCATAATTTTCAAAAATCTTAAAAAAAAAATTAAAAAAATAAAAAGTAAAATCTTTTTCATGCTAGAATACATGTTTTTTTTTTTCAAAAAAAGACTCCTTATTCATATTGATTTTAAATCAATTCATAATTTTAAAAAAATACAAAATTAAATAAATTATAATTAAAAGAACACCTTTTTTTTTAGAAAAAAAAATTGTTTCATCCCGATTCTATATCGATTCATAATTTTCAAAAATCAATTTAAAAAATCCAAAAATAACTACAAAATTGTTTTTTTCTTATAAGAATACATGTTTTTGAAAGATTTCTTGGTCATCCCGATTCTAAAAGGATTCATAATTTTCAAAAATCAATTAAAAAACTTAAAAAATATATTTTAAAACCTTTTTCATGCAAGAATGCATGTTTTAGAAAGACTCCTTATTCATACTGATTCTAAATTAATTCTTTTTTTTTTTTAAATACAAAATTAAATAAATTATAATTACAAGAACACATTTTTTTAGAAAAATGCAATAATACATGTTTTAGAAAGACCCCTTATTCATACTGATTCTAAATCAATTCATCATTTAAAAAAATAAAAAAATGAAATAAATTATAATTACAAGAACACATTTTTTTAAGAAAAAAAAAATGTTCCATCCCGATTCTAAATCGGTTTTATAATTTTCAAAAATCAATTAAAAAAAATCCAAAAATAACTACAAAAATATACTTTTTTCTTATACATGTTTTTGAAAGATTTCTTGGTCATCCCGATTCTAAATGGATTCGTAATTTTCAAAAATCTATTAAAAAACTTAAAAAATATATTTTAAAACCTTTTTCATGCAAGAATACATGTTTTAGAAAGACTCCTTATTCATACTTATTCTAAATCAATTCATCATTTTTTTTTTTAAATACAAAATTAAATAAATTATAATTACAAGAACACATTTTTTTTAGAAAAAAAAATTGTTTCATCCCGATTCTATATCGATTCATAATTTTCAAAAATCAATTTAAAAATTCCAAAAATAACTACAATTTTTTTTTTTCTTATAAGAATACATGTTTTTGAAAGATTTCTTGGTCATCCCGATTCTAAAAGGATTCATAATTTTCAAAAATCAATGAAAAAACTTAAAAAATATATTTTAAAATATTTTTCATGCAAGAATACATGTTTTAAAAGACTCCTTATTCATACTGATTCTAAATCAATTCATCATTATTTTTTTGAAAATACAAAATTGAATAAATTATAATTACAAGAACACATTTTTTTAGAAAAAAAAAATGGTTTCATCCCGATTCTAAATCGATTCATAATTTTCAAAAATCGATTAAAATATCCAAAAATAACTACAAAAATATATTTTTTTCTTATAAGAATACATGTTTTTGAAAGATTTCTTGGTCATCCCGATTCTAAATGGATTCATAATTTTCAAAAATCTATTAAAAAACGTAAAAAATATATTTTAAAACCTTTTTCATGTAATAATACATGTTTTAGAAAGACTCCTTATTCATACCGATTCTAAATCAATTCATCATTTTTTTTTAAAAATATAAAATTAAATAAATTATAATTACAATAACACGTTTTTTTAGAAAAAAAAATTGTTTCATCCCGATTCTAAATCGATTCATAATTTTCAAAAATCAATTTAAAAAATCCAAAAATAACTACAAAAATATATATTTTTTTATAAGAATACATGTTTTTGAAAGATTTCTTGGTCATCCCGATTCTAAAAGGATTCATAATTTTCAAAAATCAATTAAAAAACTTAAAAAATATATTTTAAAACCTGGTTCATGCAAGAATACATGTTTTAAAAGACTCCTTATTCATACTGATTCTAAATCAATTCATTTTTATTTTTTTTAATACAAAATTAAATAAATTATAATTACAAGAACACATTTTTTTAGAAAAAAAAATTGTTTCATCCCGATTCTAAATCGATTCATAATTTTCAAAAATCAATTAAAATATCCAAAAATAACTACAAAAATATATTTTTTTCTTATAAGAATACATGTTTTTGAAAGATTTCTTGGTCATCCCGATTCTAAATGGATTCATAATTTTCAAAAATCTATTAAAAAACTTAAAAAATATATTTTAAAACCTTTTTCATGCAAGAATACATGTTTTAGAAATACTCCTTATTCATACTGATTCTAAACCAATTCATCATTTTTTTTTTTTAAAATACAAAATTAAATAAATTATAATTACAATAACACATTTTTTTAGAAAAAAAAATTGTTTCATCCCGATTCTAAATCGATTCATAATTTTCAAAAATCAATTAAAAAATTAAAAAATAACTACAGAAATACATTTTTTTCTTATAAGAATACATGTTTTTGAAAGATTTCTTGGTCATCCCGATTCTAAATGGATTCATAATTTTCAAAAATCTATTAAAAAACTTAAAAAATATATTTTAAAACCTTTTTCATGCAAGAATACATGTTTTAGAAAGACTCCTTATTCATACTGATTCTAAATCAATTCATAATTATTATTTTTTTTTTAAATACAAAATTAAATAAATTATAATTACAAGAACACATTTTTTTAGAAAAAAAAAAGATTTCATCCCGATTCTAAATCGATTCATAATTTTAAAAAATCAATTTCAAAAATCCAAAAATAACTACAAAAATATGTATTTTTCTAATGAGAATACATGTTTTTGAAAGATTTCTTGGTCATCCCCATTCTAAATGGATTCATAATTTTCAAAAATCTATTAAAAAAACTTAAAAAAAACATTTTAAAACCTGGTTCATGCAAGAATACATGTTTTAAAAGACTCCTTATTCATACTGATTCTAAATCAATTCTTTTTTTTTTTTTTAAATACAAAATTAAATAAATTATAATTACAAGAACACATTTTTTTAGAAAAAAAAATTGTTTCATCCCGATTCTAAATCGATTCATAATTTTCAAAAATCAATTAAAATATCCAAAAATAACTACAGAAGTATATTTTTTTCTTATAAGAATACATGTTTTTGAAATATTTCTTGGTCATCCCGATTCTAAATGGATTCATAATTTTCAAAAATCTATTAAAAAACTTAAAAAATATATTTTAAAACCTTTTTCATGCAAGAATACATGTTTTAGAAAGACTCCTTATTCATACTGATTCTAAATCAATTCATCATTTAAAAAAAAAAAATACAAAATTAAATAAATTATAATTACAATAACACATTTTTTTAGAATTTTTTTTTGTTTCATCTCGATTTTAAATCGATTCATAATTTTCAAAAATCAATTAAAAAAATCAAAAAATAACTACAAACATTTTTTTTTTTCTTATAAGAATTACATATAGATAGAATTCACTGAAAGTCAAGTATTTCTTAAATATATATATATATATATATATATATATATATGAAATACTTGACTTGGTGAATTGTAGCTGTAAATATACTCCTCCCCTCTTAACCACGCCCCCAACCACGCCCCCCACCTCCCGGAATCGGAGGTCTCAAGGTTGGCAAGTATGGTCTTTAGTGATCAAAGGTGAAAAGTGTCTACAGTGATGGTTCACAGTTCGGAGGTGGTCATGGTAGCTGTCTTTTGTTCAAAAAGACAAAAGTAAAACGGGGGGGGGGGGGCTAGCATTCACAAGTTAGCATTCACAAGCCTGATGGCCTGTGAGTAGAAACTGTTTGTCAGTCTCGTAGTTGAGCATGAAGTGCTCTAAAACTTGCTGGTAGACGGCTGCGTTGACCCTGGATCTCAGGAAACAGAGTGGACCGACACCAGCAGATGACATGGCACCCCAAACCATCACCCAACCATGCAAATTTTGCATTTCCTTTGGAAATCGAGGTCCCAGAGTCTGGAGGAAGACAGGAGAGGCACAGGATCCACGTTGCCTGAAGTCTAGTGTAAAGTTTCCACCATCAGTGATGGTTTGGGGTGCCATGTCATCTGCTGGTGTCGGTCCACTCTGTTTCCTGAGATCCAGGGTCAACGCAGCCGTCTACCAGCAAGTTTTAGAGCACTTCATGCTTCCTGCTGCTGACCTGCTCTATGGAGATGGAGATTTCAAGTTCCAACAGGACTTGGCGCCTGCACACAGCGCAAAATCTACCCGTGCCTGGTTTACGGACCATGGTATTTCTGTTCTAAATTGGCCCGCCAACTCCCCTGACCTTAGCCCCATAGAAAATCTGTGGGGTATTGTGAAAAGGAAGATGCAGAATGCCAGACCCAAAAACGCAGGAGAGTTGAAGGCCACTATCAGAGCAACCTGGGCTCTCATAACACCTGAGCAGTGCCAGAAACTCATCGACTCCATGCCACGCCGCATTAACGCAGTAATTGAGGCAAAAGGAGCTCCAACCAAGTATTGAGTATTGTACATGCTCATATTTTTCATTTTCATACTTTTCAGTTGGCCAACATTTCTAAAAATCCCTTTTTTGTATTAGCCTTAAGTAATATTCTAATTTTGTGACACACGGAATTTTGGATTTTCATTTGTTGCCACTTCAAATCATCAAAATTAAATGAAATAAACATTTGAATGCATCAGTCTGTGTGCAATGAATAAATATAATGTACAAGTTACACCTTTTGAATGCAATTACTGAAATAAATCAAGTTTTTCAAAATATTCTAATTTTCTGGCTTTTACCTGTACTGTACATTTAAACCAGTGTGGGTGGCACTGGGAGCAGGTGGGTAAAGGGTCTTGCCCAAGGACACAACGGCAGTGACTAGGATGGCGGAAGCGGGGATCGAACCTGCAACCCTCAGGTTGATGGCACGGCCGCTCTACCAACCGAGCTATACCGCCCCGAAGTCAAGGCGAAAAAGTTGCGACCCAAAGTCCCGGTTCTTCTTCCGTGGTGTCGGAATTGTACTCTGCAGTCGTTTAAGTTGTCTCGATAAAAGGTTTTGATCCGTGGAAAAGAAAAATCTGTCGCGTTAGCCGGCGAATTTATTCCAATTAAAATGCACTGAAGATACTTTTTGCGCAAATTAAGCCCCGGACCTCTCCACTGGTACGTTCAATTTTTCTTGCATTAATCCCGCAATTTGCCGCCTACCATTCCCCCCCCCCCCCCCCCCTCGCTGTGTTTTTGCTTCCGCTGTAAGCCATCAACTAAATTGTACATTTAGTCCTATTTTCAAAGTCATCAGCGATTGCTTTTCCGCCACTCGGCGCACTGAACACGGACGGCTTTTAAAGGCGGCGAGTAGCTGGGATAAGTGGCGGGGGAAAAAAGGTTTAATAGCCACTGTAAAATGAATTATAATGAATTCTCCCCCGTTTGCAAATGCCCTCCATGTGAGCGGGGCGGCTATTTAGGAATACGAATCGCGTGCTCCAATTGACGTTGTTGTATCCCGATGCCGAATGGAATAGCAAAGCAATTTCCCCCCGCTTGCGCCGGTTTTTTTTTGCCACGGCGGAAGATGTTTGTGGTGGCCGACGACGGTCAGCCGGAGCCTCGTTGAAAAGCAATTGTGTCTCATTCGTCCGCACTTTTACGAAGCGAAACTTCTCGCTTAACTTGTTGCCGAAATAGTTTCTCTCCGAGGGGGTTGGAGGAAGAAGAAAAAAAAATTGCTAGTGCGCCAAAGTCTGGCAGAAGCGTATCAGGGAATCTCAGCCTGAAGGAGAAATTGCCACTTGCATACTTGTCTTTGACCAAAGTGAAGCCCTCCCTTTCGCCCACTCCACGGGGAAACGTGCTGTTTAGGAAGATATAAAGGAGTAATTTTATTACTCGCTACATCTCCACTCAGAAGCCATTTCATTTCTCCTCTCCAGCCTCCACGGAAGCCTTTATTTGATCTCATATTCGGCGGTGTGACCGCCGCAAACCGCGTTTATTTTCATTTGGAAAATACATTTAGAGGATGGGAGTGCGGGGGTGGGTGGAGGGTAAGGGGCAGCTTCTCCGGTGCGTGTCCGGCGTTCACGCTGGTGATTGTCGGGGGAACCTTATGCAGTCAAACAATTTGGTGTTGGGCAGAGAAAATGTGGCTGAAAAGTGAGTTGGGAGTTCAAAAACCGTCATCAGCAGAGTGAGCATCCTGAAAAGTTTTCTGTCTGCACTGCAAAAAGTCAGTGTTCAAAAACAAGAAAAATAAATTGCAAAAATTAGGGCTATTTTATTTGAACCAAGCAAAATGATCTGCCAATAGAACAAGAAAACTTGGCTTGTCAAGACTTTTCCAAAACAAGTAAAATTAAAGCTGCAAGCAGCATTGGTCGGGCCCGCGTATTTGGCAGGTGCTAGTCCTAAGTGTCCCATTTTTACAAAAATGTTGTGTTGAAGGGGGAATAGCAAACTTCCTGTAGATTTTTGCTGGAGGTTGTCAATTTATGAAATGTAGGTCTAAGTGAGACCTACGGAGAGGTTTTTTGTTTCATGTCTCTCCGACCTTCCCAGTGGGAGTTACAGGCAGTTTTGTCATTTTTTTCTTCCGAGGAGCAGTTTTTTCTGCGTTTTATTCAAAAATTGCGGTAGAGCGCAATTTTGAGATTTGGGGTTAGGTTTTTTATTAGATCGCAATTTTTGCCAGTCCTGATGTGTGCGTTCAGTTTGGTGAGTTGCCAGTTGTAGTCCTAAGTGTCCCAATACTTTTGTCCAGTGTAGGTGTCCCAATACTTTAGTCCAGTGGTAGTCCTAAGTGTCCCAATACTTTTGTCCAGTTTTAGTCAATCAATCAATCAATCAATCTTTATTTATATAGCCCTAAATCACAAGTGTCTCAAAGGGCTGCACAAGCCACAACGACATCCTCGGTACAAAGCCCACATAAGGGCAAGGAAAAACTCACCCCAGTGGGACGTCGATGTGAATGACTATGAGAAACCTTGGAGAGGACCGCATATGTGGGTAACCCCCCCCCCCCCTCTAGGGGAGACCGAAAGCAATGGATGTCGAGTGGGTCTGACATAATATTGTGAGAGTCCAGTCCATAGTGGATCCAACATAATAGTAAGAGTCCAGTCCATAGTGGGGCCAGCAGGACACCATCCCGAGCGGAGACGGGTCAGCAGCGCAGAGATGTTCCCAGCCGATGCACAGGCGAGCGGTCCACCCCGGGTCCCGACTCTGGACAGCCAGCACTTCATCCATGGCCACCGGACCTGTGCCCACCCCCCCCCCCCCTCCACAAGGGATAGAGGGGAGCAGAGGAGAGAAGAAAAGAAACGGCAGATCAACTGGTCTAACAGGGGGGCTATTTAAAGGCTAGAGTATACAAATGAGTTTTAAGATGGGACTTAAATGCTTCTACTGAGGTAGCATCTCTAATTGTTACCGGGAGGGCATTCCATAGTACTGGAGCCCCAATACACTTATTTTGGGCTCTGGGAATCACTAATAAGCCGGAGTTCTTTGAACGCAGATTTCTTGCCGGGACATATGGTACAATGCAATCGACAAGATAGGACGGAGCTAGACCGTGTAGTATTTTATACGTAAGTAGTAAAACCTTAAAGTCGCATCTTAAGTGCACAGGAAGCCAGTGCAGGTGAGCCAGTATAGGCGTAATATGATCAAACTTTCTTGTTCTTGTCAAAAGTCTAGCAGCCGCAATTTGTACCAATTGTAGTCTTTTAATGCTAGACATAGGGAGACCCCAAAATAATACGTTACAGTAGTCGAGACGAGACGTAGCGAACGCATGAATAATGATCTCAGCGTCGCTCGTGGATAAAATAGAACGAATTTTAGCGATATTACGGAGATGAAAGAAGGCCGTTTTAGTAACACTCTTAATGTGTGATTCAAAGGAGAGAGTTGGGTCGAAAATAATACCCAGATTCTTTACTGATTCACCTTGTGTAATTGTTTGGTTGTCAAATGTTAAGGTGGTATTATCAAATAAATGTCGGTGTTTAGCAGGACCGATAATCAGCATTTCCATTTTCTTGGCGTTGAGTTGCAAGAAGTTAGCGGACATCCATTGTTTAATTTCATTAAGACACGCCTCCAGCTGACTACAATCCGGCGTGTTGGTCAGCTTTAGGGGCATGTAGAGTTGGCTGTCATCAGCATAACAATGAAAGCTAACACCGTATTTGCGTATGATGTCGCCTAGCGGCAGCATGTAAATACTAAAGAGTGCAGGGCCAAGAACCGAACCTTGGGGGACTCCGCACGTTACCTTAACATAGTCCGAGGTCACATTATTATGGGAGACTCATTGCATCCTGTCAGTAAGATAAGAGTTTAACCACAACAAAGCTAAGTCTGACATACCAATACGTGTTTTGATACGCTCTAATAAAATATTATGATGGACGGTATCGAAAGCAGCGCTAAGATCAAGAAGCAGCAACATAGATGACGCATCAGAATCCATCGTTAGCAGTAGATCATTAGTCATTTTTGCGAGGGCTGTCTCCGTAGAGTGATTTGCCCTGAAACCGGATTGAAAAGGTTCACAGAGATTGTTAGATACTAAGTGTTCATTTAGCTGCTGTGCGACAATTTTTTCAAGGATTTTCGAAATAAAGGGAAGGTGGGACACCGGTCGGTAAGAACAAGAAAACTTGGCTTGTCAAGACTTTTCCAAAACAAGTCAAATTAAAGCTGCAAGCAGCGATGGACGGGACCGACTTTGACGGCACATACAATCCAAATCTTCCTCGGGGACGCTAGAGCGCAATTTTGAGTTTTGGAGTTGGGTTTTTTTATTAGGTCGCAATTTTTGCCAGTCCTGATGTGTGTATCTAGTTTGGTGAGTTTTGAAGCATGTTGGTCAAATTACAGCTCAAAGAGGCAAACGTGACTTTTTAGTAAACTTTTGTTTTGAAGGGGGAATTGCCAACTTCCTGTTGATTTTTGCTGAAGGATGTCAATGTATGAAATCTAGGTCTAAGTCAGACCTACATAGAAGATTCTGTTTCATGTCTCGACAACATTCCTATCGGAAGTTACAATCAGTTTTATCTGTGTTTTTTCCTAGGGGGCGCTAGAGCGCAATTTTGAGTTTTGGGATTTGGTTTTTTTTATAAGATTGCAATTTTCGCCAGCATGTTAAGGGGGTCAAATTACAGCTCAAAGAGGCGGTGGAATAATAATAATAATAAAACCTTACAAAAACAATAGGGTCCTCTGTCCCAAAGGGACAATGAACCCAAAATACCTTAAAATAAGTATATTCTCACTAATAAAAGTGCACTTTTCTTGGTAGAAAAAAAAAAGACCTTTTTGCTCAATATGCTGAAAAATATTCTTGAATTAAGTAAATGCTAGTGCCATTATGTTGACATAATGATATGCGCTCGGCATTACATTTCTTGAAACCAGCAAACTTATACTAAACACTAATTTATTGTTCTTAATGGAAAGGCAACAAGGCAACCGCTTGTTACTCTCTGCGTCTCCTAGCCGCTCAGGCGAATCATATGGTCTAAAAATAAATTTTTCCATCGATAACATGACATCATCACGCCAAGTGTGTCCTCTTTCAGTCAATTAGTGCGCATATACACAGCCCGGCCAAAAATGTTTTAATTGTAATTTTGAAGAATTTATCTGAATGTGCATGAACTATTTCTGTTCAAAATTGTTAAATTTTGTTAAATGTTTAAATATTAACTGTCAGTTTACTGTACTGTGCCAACTGTACTATTATATGAGTACCTATTTTCTATTGTTTCATTGAAAATAAAACATCAAAGTCCATTTGGCTGTCATTCGTTTTAATTATGAGACACAATTGTGTCAAAGTCATGATTTTTTTTTTATGCTTGAAGTAAGAAATTATTACTTTAAAAAAAATTAGTTTTATACTTGTGAGTGTTTATATATATATATATATATATATATATATATATATATATATATATATATATATATATATATATATTTATTTATAAAAAATATATACATATATATGTATATATGTATGTATATTTATACGTATATATATGTATATATCAGTGACGTGCGGTCACTGGAGGCAGGTGAGGCGGGGCCTCACCTGCCATCATGGAAAGAAAAAAAAATGTAAAAAGAAAAAAAAAAATGATTAAATTGTTATAAGTATTCAGTGATTATACTATAAAGTTATTTTCCATTTAACTTCACCAGTTTTAGATTATTTTTATTCAAAATCGCTGAATTTTCACATTTGCCGTTCAAATACCGAGAAGAGACGGTGCGGTGAACAGCAGCCAGTTGAGGCACGTCACTCAGTGCCTCAACATGGATTGCGGACTCGGCTAACTGCTGGCCTGCTGTGCAGTGAGACTGTATTGCTATATGAATTATATTATACATTTCCATAGTTTAGTTAGCTGAGGTATATAATTTACAGTGTATTTTGTCAACAACTGTATGTGTGTAACGTATTTCTTGTGCTGAGCAATCATAAAACTGCTGCGAAGACGCACTGTGTGAGGCTCGCAGTAATCCCGCCTCCTGGTGCCGGTTAATGCACCCCCGCCGCAGAATGCACCCCCCGACGGGAGCACCACACCAACCAAAGCCCACACCCAAACCCTCCACGTGCAAGACCGAATCCACCCAAAAAAAGTCACTTAACAAGAAGCCAAAAAGTGCAAAAACAACAACGACTGCAGGGACACAACATTAAGTACACCTGCAGACTGCAGCACGGATTTGATATTGCATTCATTCACAACTCCTCCAACACGAACACTACTGTTCCCGCACTTATAAGTAAAGGTAAGACCATATTAACGTTTTTTTAATTAAATGTGCTTTTTTGTGTGCTACAGTTTGTATGTGTAAAGTTAAAGTTAAGTTAAAGTACCAATGATTGTCACACGCACACTAGGTGTGGTGAAATTTGTCCTCTGCATTTGACCCATCCCTTGATCACCCCCTGGGAGGTGAGGGGAGCAGTGGGCAGCAGCGGCGCCGCGCCCGGGAATAATTTTTGGTGATTTAACCCCCAATTCCAACCCTTGATGCTGAGTGCCAAGCAGGGAAGAATGCTGGTATGAGCTTTTAAACATAACCCGTTAACTGCTGCCAATCAAATGGTGAATAAGATACTCTTTAGGGTTCATATGTTTGTAAATCTGACTGTGATGAAGTCAGTGCCTCACCAGCCATCAACCTCACTGGTATATATATGTATATATCGTACTGTATGTATATATGTATGTATATGCACTGTATGTATGTTTATTAGCCCTACTAAAAACACTTCTTATAACCTACACAGCACATGTTCATTCCAGTAATATATCTATAAAATCACTTTGCAAACACTTCCCTGCTTCAAAGGGTGAGGAGTTTTTGTTGAATTAACAATGTTAAAATGTGCCTTGAAGGGGAACATTATCACCAGACCTATGTAAGCGTTAATATATACCTTGATGTTGCAGAAAAAAGACCATATATTTTTTAAACCGATTTCCGAACTCTAAATGGGTGAATTTTGGCGAATTAAACGCCTTTCTAATATTCGCTCTCGGAGCGATGACGTCACAACGTGGCGTCACATCAGGAAGCAACCCGCCATTTTCTCAAACACCGAGTCAAATCAGCTCTGTTATTTTCCGTTTTTTTCGACTGTTTTCCGTACCTTGGAGACATCATGCCTCGTCGGTGTGTTGTCGGAGGGTGTAACAACACCAACAGGGACGGATTCAAGTTGCACCAGTGGCCCAAAGATGCGAAAACGGCAAGAAATTGGACGTTTGTTCCGCACACTTTACCGACGAAAGCTATGCTACGACAGAGATGGCAAGAATGTGTGGATATCCTGCGACACTCAAAGCAGATGCATTTCCAACCATAAAGTCAAAGAAATCTGCCGCCAGACCCCCATTGAATCTGCCGGAGTGTGTGAGCAATTCAGGGACAAAGGACCTCGGTAGCACGGCAAGCAATGGCGGCATTTTGTTCCCGCAGACGAGCGAGCTAAACCCCCTATCGACCCTAGCTTCCCTGGCCTGCTGACATCAACTCCAAAACTGGACAGATCAGCTTTCAGGAAAAGAGCGCGGATGAGGGTATGTCTACAGAATATATTAATTGATGAAAATTGGGCTGTCTGCACTCTCAAAGTGCATGTTGTTGCCAAATGTATTTCATATGCTGTAAACCTAGTTCATAGTTGTTAGTTTCCTTTAATGCCAAACAAACACATACCAATCGTTGGTTAGAAGGCGATCGCCGAATTCGTCCTCGCTTTCTCCCGTGTCGCTGGCTGTCGTGTCGTTTTCGTCGGTTTCGCTTGCATACGGTTCAAACCGATACGGCTCAATAGCTTCAGTTTCTTCTTCAATTTCGTTTTCGCTACCTGCCTCCACGCTACAACCATCCGTATCAATACATGCGTAATCTGTTGAATCGCTTAAAGCCGCTGAAATCCGAGTCTGAATCCGAGCTAATGTCGCTATAGCTTGCTGTTCTTTCCGCCATGTTTGTTTGTGTTGGCTTCACTATGTGACGTCACAGGAAAATAGGACGGGTGGTTAAAATCAGGCACTTTGAAGCTTTTTTTAGGGATATTGCGTGATGGGTTAAATTTGGAAAACTTCGAAAATTAAAATAAGCCCCTGGGAACTGATTTTTAATGGTTTTAACCATTCTGAAATTGTGATAATGTTCCCCTTTCAAAAACCAAACACATTTTCTAATCCTTATTTCCGTAGTGCCCCCCAACCCCCCGCCCTCCACCCTCCCGCCCTCCACCCTCCCGCGGAACAACTGCATACAGTGTAAAAGATACACCCGACTTTGAACCAGCGTGTCATTGGCAAAGTGTGCCGTTTATTAGCCGGCCCACTTAGGCGGGGGCGCCAGATGTGGCCGGTCACTTGAGAGCGTGCCCATAAACTCCCACGGCACACGACTCCGGTGTCAAAAATGAACCCCGTTTTCTTTCTTACTCCGCGTCTTGATCCACCCCATCCGCCCCCTAAACCCCGCAGCTGTGCCGGCTTATTCATCGCCGTCCTGCTTCTATCCTCCTCTGGCGTCTGGTGACAGCACCATGAAAACATTTTTTTTTTATGCCTGTCATTTCGCCGGAAGTCCTCAAAAAGTCATTTTTTTCGAAGGGGTGGGCTGGGTTCCTTCCACTGCGGTGAATTACCTCCAGATGGAACCCACCCTCTTCAAGCTGTCGCCCTCAAATTAGCGGCGAGTAAAATTGCCGGTCGAAAATTTGAAACGTTTATTATTATTGTTGACTGTTTTTTATGAATGACTTGAAGCTTTGTGGCTGTGGTCGATGTCCCACAGTAGTTAACTATCTCCATTATTTGATTTATTACTATCATATTCTATGTCATCGCACAGGGAATTATTACACTCAATAATTTACATCCATGGTGTCCAACAATCATTCGGGCAAACCTGGTGTGGAAACAGCCACCGGAGTTTATCACACCTCATAAATAGCCTTGACGGGAAATTAAAACGGTCCAAAACTGCTTATCTTTTCAAAAAAAGTATCATAGAAAGCAATTTTGGTCCACACCATGGCTAAGCTAAGCCCGTGACCTTCGATCCCTCAGGCTGTACTGCATCAACAAGCGACATCGGTGTGTAAAGGATATCACCGCATGGGCTCAGGAACACTTCACAAACCCACTGTCAGTAACTACAGTTGGCCGCTACATCTGTAAGTGCAAGTTAAAACTCTCCTATGCGAGGCGAAAACCGTTTATCAACAACACCCAGAAACGATAATCTAAATCGATTCATAATTTTCAAAAATCTATTAAAAAAATAAAAAATATATATTTTAAAACCTTTTTCATGCAAGAATACATGTTTTAGAAAGACTCCTTATTCATACCGATTCTAAATCAATTAATCATTAAAAAAAATAATACAAACTTAAATAAATTATAATTACAAGAACACCTTTTTTTTTTAGAAAAAAAAAATATTTTCATTCCGATTCTAAATCGATTCATAATTTTCAAAAATCTATAAAAAAAAAAATTAATAATACAAATATTTTAAAACCTTTTTCATGCAAGAATACATGTTTTAGAAAGACTCCTTATTCATACCGATTCTTAATCAATTCATCATTTTCAAAAAAATACAAAATAAATAAATTATAATTACAAGAAGACATTTTTTTTTAGAAAAAAATGGTTTCATCCCGATTCTAAATCGATTCATAATTTTAAAAAATCAATAAAAAAATCCAAAAATAAGTACAAAAATATACATTTTTCTTATAGGAATACATGTTTTTGAAAGATTTCTTGGTCATCCCGATTCTAAATGGATTCATAATTTTCAAAAATCAATTAAACATTTTTATTTATTTATTTTAAAACATTTTTTTATGAAAGAATACATGTTTTAGAAAGACTTCTTATTCATACCGATTCTTAATCAATTCATCATTTTCAAAAAAATACAAAATTAAATAAATTATAATTACAAGAACACATTTTTTTTTAGAAAAAAATGGTTTCATCACGATTCTAAATCGATTCATAATTTTAAAAAATCAATAAAAAAATCCAAAAATAAGTACAAAAATATATATTTTTCTTATAGGAATACATGTTTTTGAAAGATTTCTTGGTCATCTCGATTCTAAATGGATTCATAATTTTCAAAAATCAATTAAACATTTTTATTTATTTATTTAAAAAAAAAATGTATGCAAGAATACATGTTTTAGAAAGACTTCTTATTCATACCGATTCTAAATCAATTCATAATTAAAAAATAAATAAATAAATAATAATTACAAGAACACAGTTTTTTTAAAATAAATAAAATAAAAAAATAGTTTCATCCCGATTCTAAATCAATTCATAATTTTTTTTAAATAAAAAATAAATACAATTCTAAAAATATGTTTTTTTCTTACAACTTCTTATTTATCCTGATTCTAAATCTATTCATAATCAAATTAAATATATTATAATTAGAAAAATATTTTTTTAGAAAAAATGTGCTTCATCCCGGTTCTAAATCGATTCATAATTTTAAAAAATCAATTGAAAAACCAATGTAAAAAAATAAGTATAAAAATATTTTT
>NC_084552.2:3270000-3280000 GCF_033978685.3 Nerophis lumbriciformis | reverse complement strand
AAAGGTGGGTCTTAAGATTGCATATGATTGCATATGATTGCATGGCTGAGTACAGAGGAGCCGTGTGAGTAAACACTATCACAGGAGCCATCTGCACCAGGAGGTCATCAGACCACGGCCACCAGGACGCCGGCACAAAAGCGCCCCCCCCACAAGCACGGCCGATAACCCCTGAGGCAGATGGCTCATCTAAGGAATGTTGGAAAATAAAAATAATAAAACTTGTAAAATAGTAAGAACCATGTGCAGAGATAAAGAATAAAATACAAGTAAGACATATGAAGATTAAAAGAAAAAAAAAAAGAATACACAGTAAATAAATAATAAATAAATAGAACTAAATAAAATTTTGCATAACTAATAGGATAAAAAGTGAAATACAAATGACTTAAATAAAATAATTAATATTAAGTAAAAAGCCTTAATTTTGTTTCAACATTGTAGAATTATGAGGAGATACCCACTTGTCTTCACCCTCCACCCTCCACCCACCCCAATTCCTTTAAGTCCCAATGAATCAATTCCTCATGAATCAATTCTAACACCCTTTTTTAAGAAATTAATTGTTTTTACCAGAATGTGCACTTTGCCAAGCATATTTAACGGGCGCCATGTTGTCCAACAGCGCCTCCGCTGGTGGCATCCGAGCACTGCACTCCCACTTTGCTCCAATTCCTTTAAGTCCCAATGAATCAATTCCTCATGAATCAATTATATCACCCTTTTTTGAAGAAATTCATTGTTTTTACCAGAATTTGTGCTTCTTCCCACCGTACCCACTTGTCTTCACCACCCCACCCTCCACCCACCCCAATTCCTTTAAGTCCCAATGAATCAATTCCTCATGAATCAATTCTAACACCCTTTTTTTAATAAATGAATTGTTTTTACCAGAATGTGCACTTTGCCAAGCATATTTAACGGGCGCCACGTTGTCCAACAGCGCCTCCGCTGGTGGCATCCGAGCACTGCACTCCCACTTTGCTCCAATTCCTTTAAGTCCCAATGAATCAATTCCTCATGAATCAATTATATCACCCTTTTTTGAAGAAATTAATTGTTTTTACCAGAATTTGTGCTTTTTCAAGCATATTTAACGGGCGCCATGTTGTCCAACAGCGCCTCCGCTGGTGGCATCCGAGCACTGCACTCCCACTTTGCTCCAATTCCTTTAAGCCCCAATGAATCAATTCCTCATGAATCAATTATATCACCCTTTTTTGAAGAAATTAATTGTTTTTACCAGAATTTGTGCTTCTTCCCACCGTACCCACTTGTCTTCACCACCCCACCCTCCACCCACCCCAATTCCTTTAAGTCCCAATGAATCAATTCCTCATGAATCAATTCTAACACCCTTTTTTAAGAAATTAATTGTTTTTACCAGAATGTGCACTTTGCCAAGCATATTTAACGGGCGCCACGTTGTCCAACAGCACCTCCGCTGGTGGCATCCGAGCACTGCACTCCCACTTTGCTCCAATTCCTTTAAGTCCCAATGAATCAATTCCTCATGAATCAATTATATCACCCTTTTTTGAAGAAATTAATTGTTTTTACCAGAATTTGTGCTTCTTCCCACCGTACCCACTTGTCTTCACCCCCCCACCCTCCACCCACCCCAATTCCTTTAAGTCCTAATGAATCAATTCCTCATGAATCAATTCTATCACCCTTTTTTAAAGAAATTAATTGTTTTTACCACAATGTGCACTTTGCCAAGCATATTTAACGGGCGCCACGTTGTCCAACAGCGCCTCCGCTGGTGGCATCCGAGCACTGCACTCCCACTTTGCTCCAATTCCTTTAAGTCCCAATGAATCAATTCCTCATGGATCAATTCTAACACCCTTTTTTAAAGAAATTAATTGTTTTTACCAGAATTTGTGCTTTTTCAAGCATATTTAACGGGCGCCACGTTGTCCAACAGCGCCTCCGCTGGTGGCATCCGAGCACTGCACTCCCACTTTGCTCCAATTCCTTTAAGTCCCAATGAATCAATTCCTCATGAATCAATTCTATCACCCTTTTTTGAAGAAATTAATTGTTTTTACCAGAATTTGTGCTTTTTCAAGTATATTTAACGGGCGCCACGTTGTCCAACAGCGCCTCCGCTGGTGGCATCCGAGCACTGCACTCCCACTTTGCTCCAATTCCTTTAAGTCCCAATGAATCAATTCCTCATGAATCAATTATATCACCCTTTTTTGAAGAAATTAATTGTTTTTACCAGAATTTGTGCTTCTTCCCACCGTACCCACTTGTCTTCACCACCCCACCCTCCACCCACCCCAATTCCTTTAAGTCCCAATGAATCAATTCCTCATGAATCAATTCTAACACCCTTTTTTTAATAAATGAATTGTTTTTACCAGAATGTGCACTTTGCCAAGCATATTTAACGGGCGCCACGTTGTCCAACAGCGCCTCCGCTGGTGGCATCCGAGCACTGCACTCCCACTTTGCTCCAATTCCTTTAAGTCCCAATGAATCAATTCCTCATGAATCAATTCTAACACCCTTTTAGTGACAGACTACAGAAGCTGCAGTTGCTCTTGGCGCGCTTTGTAGACCCCCGTCACACTTCTTCCCACCGTACCCACTTGTCTTCACCACCCCACCCTCCACCCACCCCCCGACCCCCCGCCCGCCCGCCCGCCACCTTTTTTAGTGTCTTTCTACCCGGCGCTGGCACCACACATCAAGACGCTGGTGGGCCTGTTTGTCTCTGTTGACCTTGGCAGCGGGAAAAGCGTCGGCGAGAAGAGGAGACAAAGGGAATAAATAACTGCGGGGTGGAGGCACACAGATTGTCACAGATCTGTGGAAATGGCGTTCTCCTTAGTGGGAGCAGACTTTTCTCAAGCCGGGGGCCTCTTGTTTGTCTTTTCCAGTCAGGGCGAGGTGCTTTAAACGTGGCCTTCTGGAACTAGCTGGCATAATAGAGGAATTAATTGTTGGCCTGCCTCATAATAATGATATCATACGCCGCTGTGGAGATAATGTGCTGCTCAGAGCCGGGAGTTCAAGTGGTCTTTACCCCGCCGCCTCCTTTCTCCCAAATAAACCTCTCATACTTGCCACGGGTGAATGGCGGTTTTTAATTTTCGGGGATATTTTCACGTGCGTCGCTGAGTCAACAATAGCAAAAAAAATAAATAAAAAAAAGTAACCCCCCCCCCCCCCCCCCCTCTGGTGTAGCAAGCTGGTGGCAGATGGACGGTCTCTCCGCTGCATCTGCTGCAGAGCAGACTGGGGGCTTTGTACTCGTCTCTCCTGGGGGACGCCTTTCTCCTTTTTTTCCAGTAGATTCCTGTCTGTCGGAGCAACTAAGAAAAACATCTGTGGCATGCGAGTAGAGAGGGGAAAGGGGAGGAAAACAGCAGCAGAAAGCGGATTAAGAAACAAACAAACATTTACACTAATTGTGGAATAAGGATTTTCCAACCAGCAATGACCATTACAATAATTATATGATCAAATACACACATTTAATCCAAATCATTCTTTTTGAATTACTTTTTTTTTTTCCTCAATAAATATTTTTTAGATATACAGTTTTTTCAACACATTTTTTTTTTAAATGTATAGACTAGATTTCTGAGCAAAAATGGTTCCCTAATTCCAAAAGTACCTTTATTTGTTGACACATTTAACACCTTTTTAATGCTCAGTATTTTTTTTTTTGCAAATATTGTTTTAGAACAATTTAATACATTTTTAGATGTACTGGCATGTTGTTTAAGCAGATAATACATGCAATATGTTTATTTTTTAACACCTTTTTTTTTTAAATAGACACTTTATAAAGCAAATAATACATGCAATGTACACTTATTTGTTTATTTTTTAACACCTTTTTTTTTTTAAATAGACACTTTATAAAGCAAATAATACATGCAATGTACACTTATGTGTTTATTTTTTAACACCTTTTTGTTTAAAAATAGACACTTTATAAAGCAAATAATACATGCAATGTACACTTATGTGTTTATTTTTTAACACCTTTTTTAAAAATAGACACTTTTTAAAGCAAATAATACATGCAATGTACACTTATTTGTTTATTTTTTAACACCTTTTTTTTTAAAAAATAGGCACTTTATACAGCAAATAATACATGCAATGTACACTTATTTGTTTATTTTTTAACACCTTTTTTAAAAATAGACACTTTATAAAGCAAACAATACATGAAATCTACACTTATGTGTTTATTTTTTAACACCTTTTTTAAAAATAGACACTATATAAAGCAAATAATACATGCAATGTACACTTATTTGTTTACTTTAACACTTTTTTTTTAAATAAACGCTTTTTAAAGCAAATAATACATGCAAAATACACTTGTTTATTATTTTTCTAACATCTTTTTTTATAATACAGTAATTTCTTAGCAAAAAAAACCTTATTTCTTTTCTAATAATTATACATATTTTTATTCTTAAGCAAAACGTACATGCAAAATACACTTGTTTATTATTTTTCTAAAAAATTTTTTTTAAAATACAGTAATTTCTTAGCAAAAAAATCCTTATTTATTTTCTAATAACTATACATATTTTTATTCTTAAGCAAAACATACATGCAAAATACACTTGTTTATTATTTTAAATTTTTTTTTTTAATATACAGTATTTTCTTAGCAAAAAAAACTTTTATTTATTTTCTAATAATTATACATATTTGTATTTTTAAGCAAAACGTACATGCAATATACACTTGTTTAATATTTTTCTAACCTTTTTTTTTTAAATACAGTAATTTCTTAGCAAAAAAATCCTTATTTATCTTCTAATAATTATACATATTTGTATTTTTAAGCAAAACGTACATGCAAAATACACTTGTTTATTATTTTTCCAACATTTTTTTTTTTAAATATACAGTACTTTATTAGCAAAAAAAAAAATCCTTATTTATTTTCTAATAATTATGCATATTTTTATTTTTAATCAAACATTACACCTATTTCTTTGTTTATTGATATTTTTAACATCTTTTTTTTTTTTTGGTTCTTTGCAAGTATTAAATACAAAAAAAAATAAAAAATCATTAAAAAAAAAAAAATCCTAATTATTTGAAAATAAATAAATACAACATGATGATATTATATCGTCTATTATATTCATCCCTTTCCCTGCATCCCTCCACCGGCTACCGACCTGTTCTCATTATTCGCCATTCTCCCCTCTCTCTATTAGACGCGTAAAAAAAAAACCCCCCCAAAAAAAACCAGGAGACGTCAACACAAACTGTCAGTGATTGCCACGGACACGGACCGGCGGCGGCGGCGGCGGCGGCGGCGGTGGTGCAGGAATAAACAACTTCTGCTTCTTCCTACTCCTTTTCGGACCCAATTGTGCAAGTGCCACCGTGATTTATAGGTTTCAGCAAAAAAAAAAAAGTACAAATAGTAAGTACAAAAAAAAAAAAAAAACCCCGTCAGTGAGCATCCCCTTTTTTCTGCAATTCCCTTCCTATACACCCCCCCCCTTTTTTCTCCCCTCTCCCCTCCAAACATACACAATTCCTCTGCCAACTCCCCCCTCTAGCCCCCCATCATCTATACGCCCCCTACTCCCTCCTCCTCCTCCTCCTCGCGATCATGCTTTTTGTGTACTATTGGTCCTCGGGCGTCAAAACAATCCAGCGGGGGCTGCCTGACTTGTTTTAATTAGGCGCCACTCAAACGGCATCTCCGACGTGACCAGGCAGAGGTGCGGCGCTCCTCGGCGCGTGACAAATACCTCACTTTGCCTACTTTTTTCCCCCCCCTCCACTTTCTTCTCCTTTTTTTCTGTCTTATTTTTTGGGGACGCTTTCCGGCATGCTTCCCTACCAAGTAGAGTGGATTTCTCTCCCGGTGTTTTTTTGACGGACAAAAAGGTAGGTGACCCCCCCCTGACCTCCTCTCTTACTTTCTAGTTATAATTATAAAAAAATAACGTACCTCCACTTTGAAGTCGTCCCGAGAGCGGAGCGCTGCGTCCCGGTCCGTCCGCCGGCGCGCCTTCATGTGTGTGTGAGTGCACTTCTGTGCTGGTGAGAGAGGAGTGTGCGGTTAGAGCGAGCCGGGAGAGGCGAGGTGCCAACTGGTGCGCACCCTTTTGACAAGGTTCATCACAATTAATCAACATACTTATAACAAACAGGACTTTGTAGTAAAAAAAAAATTGTTTTTTTTGGGGGGGGGGAAGTTGCATGAACAGCTGGAGGGGAATAGAGGGCGGGGGCTGTAGTAGGCAGGGGTGTGCACATGGAGGGGGGGCGGTTGTGGTGTTGTTTATGATGCCCCCCCATAAACACGGCGGGTGTGATGACACAGATAGTGTTTTGCCTCTCCGCACGCGGTCGCCGACACCGCTCGACTTTTGCTGCTGCTGCTGCTACTCCGGCGGCGCCGGCGGCTTCAGGCTCCGCTACTCGCTCTCGAAGGTAACGCCAACAAGTCATCCACGCATCCCCCCTCATTGATCCCCGTCATCCAGCCATCAATCATCCATGCATCCTAATTACTGTGTGTGTGTGTGTGTGTGCTGCTATTCACTTTTAGGGTTAGGGTGTGTGTTTTTTTTTTCTCCCACTTTAAACCCAGAAAGTCAACAAACTTTTGTCATTTCTCTATTTCCAAAGTCATTTTCGACTCAAATATTGATGGGGGGGAAGAAAAAAAAAAAAAAAAAAAAAAAAAAACAAAGCAAAGAAAAGCTGCTTTTTTTTTTTTTTTTTTTTTTTTTTGTTTAATAATTGAATACCCTATAATGCATAATGAGCGGTGTGATTAGTTCACCAAACTCTTATTTTGAAGGATAATTTACATTGTTCTCCAGAGTCCGCCATGCAATTAAATGCATTAAACGCTGCCCGGGGGCGATCCGTATTCTATATTTTATATTTGTATGATTATATGAAAACACACCTCTGCGTGGAAAGCTGCTGATTACCATCGTTCATTATCCTCGTCCTTTTTTTTATATTTATTTGTTTTTGAAAGTTGACACTTTGTTATGCTAATGGTGATGTAATTTAATTTGCCGTAATGACGACGCCGGCTATTATCCACATAAATGATGCAGTTAAGCAGCCTCATTTGCATGCGCTTGAAGGAAAGGGGGGGGTAGGGTTGAGTTTTGAGTTTATTTCGAACATGCAAGCATACAACATGATACATCACAATCTCCAGTTTCTCTTTTCAACATGTTCGAAAAGTAGTAGGAAGAAGAAGAGCTTATTTTAATCCTACCCCTTTTCTTTTACATAACAATTGCTAAAACTTTTGTTCACTTCCTGTTCTCAATGTATTCACGATATACTCCATAAGTAATCACAATAAAATAATATGATGAGATAAGTAAGATTATTTTGAGAGTGAAAGAATGGATGAATTAAATAAATTCAGAATGGTTCTTCTTCTTTGTACTTTGTAAACACTTTGAAGAGTTTCTTGAAGTGGATCATATTAGTACATTGTTTGATTGCTTCGCTTAATCCATTCCATCATTTAATTCCACATACTGAAGGTCTTAAGTGTTGTACGTGCGTACAAAATGTTTTAAATTACATTTCTCCCTAAGATTATATATTTTTTTTGAGAAGAATTGTTGTATATTCTCGGGTTAGCAGGTTATAGTTTGCTTTGTGTATCATTTTAGCTGTTTGCAAATTCACTACGTCGTAGAATTTCAGTATCTTTGATTCAATAAATATAGGATTTGTTGTGTTCTCTATATCCAACATTATGTATTATTCTACTCCGTTAATGAGTGAAGTGTACTTTTGTAATTATTTCCCCATATTTCTGCACAATAACTCCGATTATGGTAACACTAGTGAGCAGTAGAGATTTTTTTTGTCTAGAACATGTTTTGCTTTATTCATTATTCTTCCCAGTACCCCCCCTTTTTTTAAATTTTTTTTTATCGTCTATTATTTTGGAATTAAGACTATTTTTAATAACTTCCTCCAAAGTCTTCCAACGTGGTGTGACTAAGCCAAAAGTGTTGGAATGCATGTCCTATTTTGATGCCACCCGTCCAGCCCTCCTTGTTACGCGCCTAATTGCTTCCATAAATCTTCTCCGCCGTGACTGAGGAGTGTCGCGGCGTTTGTCGGGCGCAATCTTCGCCCTTATTTACCAATTCATTAAGATCTATCGATGCAGAGCTATAGGGTGGGAGACATAAATCAAAGAAAGGCACTTTACGGGGTGGGTGGGGGGTGGTACTGTCACGACCGTAATGGCAGAAATTGCGGGCCATGCGACCGGCAAAAAAAGTCCGAAACTAAGCCCTGACACGCTCCCTGCTTCTAAAGATGATTGGAGCAGACAATGACGACTCTGCACACCCCCTTTTTTATAGGTCAATTAGCCCTGATTAGGTGGGCCGAGTTAATTAATGCAATACGCAAATGAGAGCCGACTTGACGGGAGAAGACGGACTCGGAAAGGGCCGAATCCCTTTCCTCACCCTTTTGTCGGCAGTAATTGGATAGCATTTTGGAATAAATCTGTATTAGCGCCACAACACCCTTTTTTATCGCCGTCCTTATTGTAAATAGAGGAGAATTAAGTTGGGTGTGTGAGGGGGGGAGGGGGGGGCTCTTGACTCGATCAGAAAGCTACAATTTCTTGCAAATGACGAATTGAAACAGGACAGCAGATAACCGATTCTTTGACTAATCCCGGGAATAGGGGGGTAGAAAGGGGGGGTAGAGAGTCCATTATTCATATTCATCTCTTTTCCTGATTTTGTAAATATGATTTCCTCCCCCTCGTCGTCCTCCTCCGAGCAATCTAAAGCACTTTTGAAATGTCGAGTGCAGGAGGCATTATCGCACGCAGGTTTGTAAGGAGGTTGCCGCCGTCCCCTCTTAAAAAAAAAAAATTAAAAAAAAAAGATCATTATGTAGGATTTCTGTAACTTTTTTTTTTTTTTTTTTTTTTTTTTTTTTTTTTTTTTTTTTTTTTTTAAATAAATGTATGTCAAGCCCATGATTTATTAGGCAATCTGCCATATTGAATATAGGCTATAGTTACGACTTTATTTTGCCGTGATGAATTAATTTCACTCAAGCACAGAGACGGGCGTGATTATTTTAAATCTCCACTTGATGAGGAGCCATCCAAGGGTGAAATGTAAAAAAAAAAAAAAAAAAAAAAAAAAAAAAAAGTGAAGCAAAAAAAAGAAAGGAATTTTTTTAGGGGGTGGGTGGGGGGGGGGCTGCGACATAAAGCATCAGTGTCAAGCATATATGTATATATTTTGTCTGTGTGTGTGTGTGTGTGTGTGTGTAGACAGCAGACATCTGTGCGTGCCTGCGAGATGGATGGCCGGGTGTCATAGTGTGTGTTTACTGCACATGATAGAGCGGCGGACAGGCCAGGTAATGAGGCAACATTAAGGGCTTTTAGGGCTCGCAAACAAAGATGGAGGACTCCTTTTAATGATAGGTGTGTGTATATATGTGTGTGTGTGTGTGTGTGTGTGAGGAAAAATCAGGCAGGGGACATTTGCCCATGGCTTATTCCACGTGTTTACGCTTGCACAATTCAACATGTCCGAAAAGGAGCGGGAAGAAGCCGAGCTTATCGTCCCAGTATTGGGAAGGGTAAACGTTTGCACCATAGCGAGCGTGTTGATGGTGTTTTTTGTCACACACACACACACACACACACACACACACACGCAAACACACACTTCTTTGAGGTTGTCACTATGTTTCATTTCCAACATGTCCGAATAGGAGTAGGAAGAAGTCGAGCTTATTGTCCCAGTATTGGGAAGGGTAAACATTTGCACCATAGCAAGTGTGTTGATGGTGGTTTTTGTCACACACACACACACACACACACGCACACACACACACACACGCACTCACACACTTATTTGAGGTTGTCACTATGTTTCATTTCCAACATGTCCGAATAGGAGTAGGAAGAAGTCGAGCTTATCGTCCCAGTATTGGGAAGGGTAAACATTTGCACCATAGC
>NC_084552.2:3177500-3247500 GCF_033978685.3 Nerophis lumbriciformis | reverse complement strand
TGTCCCGGTCATTATTTAGCCTGCACTCAAAAAAAAAAAATCCTGCAGGAACAAAACATTTCAGCGCCCAAATGACATATGCTTTAATTGTCCCCGGGCATATGTTTGCCTTTATTTCCATATTATATTTTATATTATTTAGAGTGGCACTATTGAATATTTAATTTACGCTTGGATTTTTAGTGGATATAAAGCACATTTATACACCCCCCCCCCCCCTGTCCTTGTCAAACAGCAGCGGGACGTGCATCTCTTTGTATTGCTTCATTTACACAATGAATGCATAATTGCTCACTCTTGCATCCCCCCCCCCCATCCTCTTTCTTTAAATGCTTTAATTTGCAAAAGGGGGGATGTGTGAGGATAATGGATGCTTTATGTATACAAAAATATATATATAGTAAAAGGAGGGTGGGGGGGGATTGTACGAAGAGCCCTAACCGGTGCCTCTTAATCACTTCTAGGTTTTAAATCATGATGATGCAGGAGTCGGCCACAGAGACAATAAGCAACAGTTCAATGAGTCAAAATGGAATGAGCGCCCTAAGCAGCAGCCAATTAGAGGCTGGCGGTAGAGATGGGCGATCAAGCGCCGGTGGCGGTGACACGAGCGGCGAAGTAAGCACAGTCGAGCTGCTGCATCTGCAACAACAGCAGGTAAGTTGTGTTCCCCCCCCCCCCATCCCTACCCGCTCTTCCCTCACGCTCCTTTTTATACCCCTCTACCTGTACCATGCCATGCACCCCTCTTCTCTAATGTGGGCTCTGGCACATCTCACTTTGGACCTCTTAGTCATATGTTTATTTGGAGTTTTTTTTTTTTTTTTTTTTTTTTCTCTGGCTATATTTGCAGTGATGTTGCATATGAGTGAGTGTGTGTGTGTGCATGCTGGGCAAGCTAGTGGCCACTAGAGGGCCCCCTTCTTCATTACAAAGCAGCAATAAGACCTTTGGCCAATGCTCCTTTCCTACTGATTTATTTTGCACTGAATTAAAAACACATCTATTTTGAATGGCGCTGGCCGCATGTGTGTGTGTGTGTGTGTGTGTGTGTGCGCTCTTGTATTGTTCCCCTTCTTGAGACATCAACAAGGAAAAGTAGCTTCCATATGAGGAGGTGTGAACAAGTTAGGACATAAATCATGGTCCCAATACGGAAAACCATTGCATCTAATAGAGAATGTCTCATTTGCACCCCTAGTGGTGAAATCTATCATAATTAGAGTAGAGAGATTTTTCAAATTGACTGTGTGTCGGTTTTAAAAGTGCTCCCCCCTCTTGTCAACATATGAAATAACAAGTGTGTGTAAAAATTTGAAGTGCTCCCCCTTTGGCCAACATATGAAATAACAAGTGTGTGTAAGAAATTGAAATTCGCCCCCTTTGGCCAAAATGAATTTAAATAAAATAAAATAAAATAAATATGTATATAGAGACATACTGATAACTTGTAGTAAATAACAAACCAAAAAGAAAAAAAACTGCGATGAGGTGGCGACTTGTCCAGGGTGTACCCCGCCTTCCGCCCGATTGTAGCTGAGATAGGCTCCAGCGCCCCCCGCGACCCCAAAAGGGAATAAGCGGTAGAAAATGGATGGATGGATGGAAAGAAAAAAAAAAGAAAAAAAAAAAAAGAACTAAAATCAGTCTTTTTTCCACAATGTGTCGACTTTTGTCTTTTAAAATTGGGAACCATTCCTCATATTATTTCTGTTTCTGTGATATTGCAATATTTTCTCGTAAAATCATTACTTTTTTATGTAAAATTATTACTTTTTCATGCAAAACGTACATACATTTCTGACTCATTACAATATTGCCAATTTTTTTGTTGTTCTTGTAAAACAGAGACATTTTTTTGGAGTAAAATGATGACTTTTGTCAAGTAAAATTCAGATTATATTATAACATTGCCAAAATGTGAATGTTTTCTTATAAAATTGTGACTTTTGTCGAGTAAAACTACGGCTCTTTTCATAAAAATTGCCAAAATGTTCAGCTTTTTCTTGCAAAATTGCGACTGTTATCGAGGAAAAATCCAACTTTTATCATAACATTGCGCAAATGTTCAATTTTTCTGGTAAAGTTTTGACTGGCGTTGAGTAAAATGACGACTTTTATTATAATACTGCCAAAATTCCAAGTTTTTCTTGTGAAATTCCAACTCATTTTTCACAATAAGCGTTTTTATATTTGCATAGTATGTATATATTATTAATATTGTAAATACAAATCTTTATATATCTCGAAAGGGTGGTCCTAAAGAGTTAGGCATTTTTCGCAGGTCTCAAGAAGGTAACAAATACAAGAATGTTTGTGTGTGTGTGTGTGTGTGTGTGCTCTTGTATTGTCCCCCTTCTTGAGACATCAACAAGGAAAAGTAGCTTCCATATGAGGAGGTGTGAACAAGTTAGGACATAAATCATGGTCCCAATACGGAAAACCATTGCATCTATTAGAGAATGTCTCATTTGCACCCCTAGTGGTGAAATCTATCAAAATTAGAGTGAATTGACTGTGTGTCGTTTTTAAAAGTGCTCCTCCCTGTTGTCAACATATGAAATAACAAGTGTGTGTAAAAAATTTGAAGTGCTCCCCCTTTGGTCAACATATGAAATAACAAGTGTGTGTAAGAAATTGAAATGCGCCCCCTTTGGCCAAAATGAATTTAAATTAAATAAATAAATATGTATATAGAGACATACTGTAATAACTTGAAGTAAATAATGAAGATTAAAAAACAATTACTCTTATAAAATTGGGAGCCATTCCTCATATTATTTCTGTTTCTGTGATATTGCAATATTTTCTCGTAAAATCATTACTTTTTTATGTAAAATGATTACTTTTTTATGCAAAACGGTGACACGTGTCACATAAAATTCTGACTTATCACAATATTTTTTTGAGTAAAATGATGACTTTTGTCATCGTTTTGCCAAACTAAATTCAGATTATTATTATAACATTGCCAAAATGTGAATGTTTTCTTATAAAATTGTGACTTTTGTCGAGTAAAACTACGGCTCTTTTCATAAAAATTGCCAAAATGTTCAGCTTTTTCTTGTAAAATTGCGACTGTTATCGAGGAAAAATCCAACTTTTATCATAACATTGCGCAAATGTTCAATTTTTCTTGTAAAGTTTTGACTCTCAATGAGTAAAATGATGACTTTTATTATAATACTGCCAAAATTCCAAGTTTTTCTTGTGAAATTCCAACTCATTTTTCACAATAAGCGTTTTTATATTTGCATAGTATGCATATATTATTAATGTTGTAAATAAAAATCTTTATATATCTCGAAAGGGTGGTCCTAAAGAGTTAGGCATTTTTCGCAGGACTCAAGAAGGTAACAAATACAAGAATGTGTGTGTGTGTGTGTGTGTGCTCTTGTATTAGTCCCATTCTTGAGACATCAACAAGGAAAAGTAGCTTCCATATGAGGAGGTGTGAACAAGTTAGGACATAAATCATGGTCCCAATACGGAAAACCATTGCATCTAATAGAGAATGTCTCATTTGCACCCCTAGTGGTGAAATCTATCATAATTAGAGTAGAGAGATTTTTCAAATTGACTGCTTGTCGGTTTTAAAAGTGCTCCCCCCTCTTGTCAACATATGAAATAACAAGTGTGTGTAAAAATTAGAAGTGCTCCCCCTTTGGTCAACATATGAAATAACAAGTGTGTGTAAGAAATTGAAATGCGCCCCCTTTGGCCAAAATGAATTTAAATAAAATAAAGTAAATATGTATATAGAGACATACTAATAACTTGAAGTAAATAACGAACCAAAAATTTCCCCCCCAAAAAAAGAAAAAAAAAGAACTAAAATCTGTCTTTTTCTCACAATGTGTTGACTTTTCTCTTATAAAATTGGGAACCATTCCTCATATTATTTCTGTTACAAGTGTGTGTAAAAATTAGAAGTGCTCCCCCTTTGGTCAACATATGAAATAACAAGTGTGTGTAAGAAATTGAAATGCGCCCCCTTTGGCCAAAATGAATTTAAATAAAATAAAATAAATATGTATATAGAGACATACTGTAATAACTTGAAGTAAATAATGAAGATTAAAAAACAATTACAAACCAAAAATCCCCCCCCCCCCCAAAAAAAGAACTAAAATCTGTCTTTTTCTCACAATGTGTCGACTTTTCTCTTTTAAAATTGGGAACCGTTTCTCATATTATTTCTGTTTCTGTGATATTGCAATATTTTCTCGTAAAATGATTACTTATTTATGTAAAATGATTACTTTTTCATGCAAAACGCATCTAATAGAGAATGTCTCATTTGCACCCCTAGTGGTGAAATCTACCAAAATTAGAGTGGAGGGATTTTTCAAATTGACTGTGTGTCGGTTTTAAAAGTGCTCCCCCCTCTTGTCAACATATGAAATAACAAGTGTGTGTAAAAATTAGAAGTGCTCCCCCTTTGGTCAACATATGAAATAACAAGTGTGTGTAAGAAATTGAAATTCGCCCCCTTTGGCCAAAATGAATTTAAATAAAATAAAATAAAATAAATATGTATATAGAGACATACTGATAACTTGTAGTAAATAACAAACCAAAAATTCAAAAAAAAAAAAAAAAAAAAAAGAACTAAAATCAGTCTTTTTTCCACAATGTGTCGACTTTTCTCTTATAAAATTGGGAACCGTTTCCCATATTATTTCTGTTTCTGTGATATTGCAATATTTTCTCGTAAAATCATTACTTTTTTATGTAAAATTATTACTTTTTCATGCAAAACAGTGACACGTGTCACATACATTTCTGACTCATTAGAATATTGCCAATTTTTTTGTTGTTTTTGTAAAACAGAGACATTTTTTTGGAGTAAAATGATGACTTTTGTCAAGTAAAATTCAGATTTTTATTATAACATTGCCAAAATGTGAATGTTTTCTTATAAAATTGTGACTTTTGTCGAGTAAAATTACGGCTCTTTTCATAAAAATTGTCAAAATGTACAGCTTTTTCTTGTAAAATTGCGACTGTTATCGAGGAAAAATCCAACTTTTATCATAACATTGCGCAAATGTTCAATTTTTCTGGTAAAGTTTTGACTCGCGTTGAGTAAAATGACGACTTTTATTATAATACTGCCAAAATTCCAAGTTTTTCTTGTGAAATTCCAACTCATTTTTCACTATAAGCTTTTTTATATTTGCATAGTATGTACAGTGGGGCAAAAAAGTATTTAGTCAGCCACCGATTGTGCAAGTTCTCCCACTTAAAATGATGACAGAGGTCTGTCATTTCCATCATAGGTACACTTCAACTGTGAGAGACAGAATGTGGGAAAAAAATCCAGGAATTCACATTGTAGGAATTTTAAAGAATTTATTTGTAAATTATGGTGGAAAATAAGTATTTGGTCAATAACAAAAATTCAACTCAATACTTTGTAATATAACCTTTGTTGGCAATAACAGAGGTCAAACGATTACTATAGGTCTCTACCAGGTTTGCACACACAGTAGCTGGTATTTTGGCCCATTCCTCCATGCAGATCTTCTCGAGAGCAGTGATGTTTTGGGGCTGAATTTATTTGTAAATTATGGTGGAAAATAAGTATTTGGTCACTTCAAACAAGGAAGATCTCTGGCTCTCACAGACCTGTAACTTCTTCTTTAAGAAGCTCTTCGGTCCTCCACTTGTTACCTGTCTTAATGGCACCTGTTTGAACTTGTTATCTGTATAAAAGACACCTGTCCACAGCCTCAAACAGTCAGACTCCAAACTCCACTATGGCCAAGACCAAAAAGCTGTCGAAGGACACCAGGAAAATAATTGTAGACCTGCACCAGACTGTGAAGAGTGAATCTACAATAGGCAAGTAGCTTGGTGTGAAAAAATTAACTGTGGGAGCAATTATCAGAAAATTGGAAGACATGCAAGACCACTGATAATCTCCCTCGATCTGGGGCTCCACGCAAGATCTCATCCCGTGGGGTCAAAATGATCATGAGAACGGTGAGCAAAAATCCCAGAACCACACGGGGGAACTTGGTGAATGACCTGCAGAGAGCTGAGACCAAAGTAACAAAGGTTACCATCAGTAACACACTACGCCGACAGGGAATCCAATCCTGCAATGCCAGACGTGTCCCCCTGCTTAAGCCAGTGCATGTCCAGGCCCGTCTGAAGTTTGCCAGAGAGCACATGGATGATTGGGAGAATGTCATGTGGTCAGATGAAACCAAAATAGAACTTTTTGGTATAAACTCAACTCGTCGTGTTTGGAGGAAGAAGAATACTGAGTTGCATCCCAAGAACACCATACCTACTGTGAAGCATGGGGGTGGAAACATCCTGCTTTGGGGCTGTTTTTCTGCTAAGGGGACAGGCCGACTGATCCGTGTTAAGGAAAGAATGAATGGGGCCATGTATCGTGAGATTTTGAGCCAAAACCTCCTTCCATCAGTAAGAGCTTTGAAGATGAAACGTGGCTGGGTCTTCCAGCATGACAATGATCCCAAACACACCGCCCGGGCAACGAAGGAGTGGCTCCGTAAGAAGCATTTGAAAGTCCTGGAGTGGCCTAGCCAGTCTCCAGACCTCAACCCCATAGAAAATCTGTGGAGAGAGTTGAAAGTTCGTGTTGCTCGGCGACAGCCCCAAAACATCACTGCTCTCGAGAAGATCTGCATGGAGGAATGGGCCAAAATACCAGCTACTGTGTGTGCAAACCTGGTAAAGACCTATAGTAATCGTTTGACCTCTGTTATTGCCAACAAAGGTTATATTACAAAGTATTGAGTTGAATTTTTGTTATTGACCAAATACTTATTTTCCACCATAATTTACAAATAAATTCTTTAAAAATCCTTCAATGTGAATTCCTGGATTTTTTTTCACATTCTGTCTCTCACAGTTGAAGTGTACCTATGATGAAAATTACAGACCTCTGTCATCATTTTAGTGGGAGAACTTGCACAATTGGTGGCTGACTAAATACTTTTTTGCCCCACTGTACATCATGATCCCAATACGGAAAACCATTGCATCTAATAGAGAATGTCTCATTTGCACCCCTAGTGGTGAAATCTATCAAAAATTAGAGTGGAGGGATTTTTCAAATTGACTGCGCGCCGCTAGGAATTTTGGGCCCCATGAAAATAATCTTTACAGGGCCCCCAACACAGTGTCATTATTTTTTCTGTATTATAATTTCATCATCATTAGGGGCCTCTCTGCCCCCCCCCCCCCCCCCCTCCATCATGGGCCCCTAGAATCCGTCTCCTTTACCCCCCCACCCTTTTCGGTGCCCCTGTTTAAAAGTGTTCCCCCCTCTTGTCAACATATGAAATAACAAGTGTGTGTAAAAATTAGAAGTGCTCCCCCTTTGGTCAACATATGAAATAACAAGTGTGTGTAAGAAATTGAAATTTGCCCCCTTTGGCCAAAATGAATTTAAATAAAATAAAATAAATATGTATATAGAGACATACTGATAACTTGAAGTAAATAACGAACCAAAAATTCCGCCCCCCCCCAAAAAAAAAAGAACTAAAATCTGTCTTTTTCTCACAATGTGTTGACTTTTCTCTTATAAAATTGGGAGCCATTCCTCATATTATTTCTGTTTCTGTGATATTGCAATATTTTCTCGTAAAATGATTACTTTTTTATGTAAAATGATTACTTTTTCATGCAAAACGCATCTAATAGAGAATGTCTCATTTGCACCCCTAGTGGTGAAATCTATCAAAATTAGAGTGGAGGGATTTTTCAAATTGACTGCGTGTCGGTTTTAAAAGTGCTCCCCCCTCTTGTCAACATATGAAATAACAAGTGTGTGTAAAAAATTGAAGTGCTCCCCCTTTGGCCAACATATTAGTGTGTGTAAGAAATTGAAATGCGCCCCCTTTGGCCAAAATGAATTTAAATAAAATAAAATAAATATGTATATAGAGACATACTGATAACTTGAAGTAAATAACGAACCAAAAATTCCCCCCCCCAAAAAAAAAGAAAAAAAAAAAGAACTAAAATCTGTCTTTTTCTCACAATGTGTTGACTTTTCTCTTATAAAATTGGGAACCATTCCTCATATAATTTCTGTTACAAGTGTGTGTAAAAATTAGAAGTGCTCCCCCTTTGGTCAACATATGAAATAACAAGTGTGTGTAAGAAATTGAAATGCGCCCCCTTTGGCCAAAATGAATTTAAATAAAATAAAATAAATATGTATATAGAGACATACTGTAATAACTTGACATAAATAATAAAGATTAAAAAACAATTACAAAACAAAAATTTCAAAAAAAAGAACTAAAATCAGTCTTTTTCTCACAATGTGTCGACTTTTCTCTTGTAAAATTGGGAACCATTCCTCATATTATTTCTGTTTCTGTGATATTGCAATATTTTCTCGTAAAATTATTACTTTTTTTTATGTAAAATGATTACTTTTTAATGCAAAACGGTGACATGTGTCACATAAAATTCTGACTTATCACAATATTGCCAATTTTTTTTTGTTGTTCTTGTAAAACAGTGACATTTTTTTTACTAAAATTATGACTTTTGTCAAGTAAAATTCTGATTATATTATAACATTGCCAAAATGTGAATGTTTTCTTATAAAATTGGGAAATTTGTCGAGTAAAATTTTTTCTCTTTTCATAAAAATTGCCAAAATGTTCAGCTTTTTCTTGTAAAATTGCGACAGTTATTGAGAAAAAATCCAACTTTTATCATAACATTGCGCAAATGTTCAATTTTTCTGGTAAAGTTTTGTAAAATGACGACTTGTATCATAATACTGCCAAAATTCCAAGTTTTTCTTGTGAAATTCCAACTCATTTTTCACAATAAGCGTTTTTTATATTTGCATAGTATGCATATATTATTAATGGTTTAAATACAAATCTTTATATATCTCGAAAGGGTGGTCCTAAAGAGTTAGGCATTTTTCGCAGGTCTCAAGAAGGTAACAAATACAAGAATGTGTGTGTGTGTGTGAGGGTATTCGTCAAAGTCAGGCGCCAGCGGAGCAAAAGTGCCTGTTGTTGTCTTTTCACGGTGAATGATGGCTTTGACAGTTAGCCAAAAGAGCAGCGGGGGATCAGGTCAAGGGGGTCCGCTCATGGGGTTGTGTCCTCCTTTTGGGTTTGGTGGCCATTTCCATGCATTCGTATGTGTGTGTGTGTGTGTGTGTGTGTGTGTGTGTGTGGAGGCAGCTGAAGCCCCGTGGTGGTGTTTGCAGGGTGGTGGGAGTCAGTGTAGCAAAATGAAGCATGTCCTCCAGGCCCCTCATGCCATCCCTCACCCACCCCATGCACCCGCCAGTCCAGCGGTGGTGCTGGCGGCGTCAAACGGCCGCTCTTTATCGCCACGCCGCCACTCTTTCTACACACACACACACACACCTGATTGGGGTCACTCCTCTGCCTCTCGCCGCCATGACTCTCGAAGAGTTGAAGGGAGTTTGGTGGAGGTGGCACTCGGCATTTTTACGTATTTATATATTTATATCCCACATGAAATACTCGTAAAGCATTGAAGGAGGGTTTGGAATAACAAAACGACAGAGCTAAGATAGTAAATAAAATGTCTGGTTAGGGGTGTGAATCTTTGGGAGCCATAACGATTCGATTAAGTGTTCAACTTCAGCCTAAACACTTTCGGTCTGCAACATTTTCATTTTCATTTTCAATCTATGAATGTACAACTGTTTGTTTATTTTGTTGACCATTGACCGAAGAATAATAATAAACTAAGATTCGGATTCCTGGGTGACGATTGGATTCAGAATAGATTCTTGATTCAAATCGATTCTCGCAATGTATTTTTTGGTATAATGAATATAAATTACATTTTTCAAAGCAGGGTACAGGTTAGACAAGCTCTTTCTGGTTGCATGGAGATGACCTGAAAATACTTTTTTTTTTAAATGTATTCTTGAAAGACAAAATATATATATTTTTTGAGTAAATATTATTTTTATTTTTTTTTGGGGGGGGTGGGGTGGGATTATGAATTGATTTAAAATCGAGATGAAAAACATTTTTCTAAAAATTCTTATTTTTGTAATTATTTTATTTTATTGTATTTTTTGTTTTAATTATGAATTGACTTGGAAGTCTTTCTAAAAAAATATTCTTGCATGAAAAATGTTTTTGTATTTTTTGTAAAATTTGTATATATTTTAAAAATTTTATTTTTGAAAATTATGAATCGATTTACACGTTTGTATAATTGGGATGAGTAAGAAGTCTTTCTAAAATGTTTATTCTTGTAAGAAAAGAATATCATTTTGTACTTTTTTAAATTGTATTTGGTTTTTCAATAGATTTTTGAAAATTATGAATCGATTTAGAATCGGGATGAAACAAATGGTTTTTTCAAAAAACTATTCTTCTAATTATGATTTATTTAATTTAATTATGAATTGTTTTAGGATCGGGAAAAATAAGAAGTTTTTCAAAAATGTTTTACCCTTGTAAGAAAAAAAAAATAGATTTTTATTTTTTATGATTTGATTTAGAATCAGGATGAAACTTTTTTTTTCTTTTTTTTAACTGTGTTCTTCTAATTATTAATTATTTTATTTTGTATTTTTTTGAAAATTATTAATTGATTTAGAATTGGTATGAATGAACTCTTTCTAAAACATGTATTCTTGCATGAAAAATGTTTTAAAATAAAAATAAAAATGTTTTCAATTGATTTTTGAAAATTATGAATCCATTTAGAATCGGGATGGAACAATTTGGTTTTTTTTTAAAATAATGTGTACTTAGAAGTCTTTCTAAAACATGTATTCTTGCATGAAATTTAGAACCGGGATGACCAAGAAATCTTTCAAAAACATTTGTTTTTGTAAGAAAAAAAAATATTTTTGTACTTATTTTTGGATTTTTGAAAATCATGAATCGATTTCGAATCGGGATGACACAATTTATTTTTCTAAAAAAAAATGTATTCTTGTAATTACAACGTATTTGATTTTGTATTTTTTGGAAAATGATGAATTGATTTAGAATCGGCATGAATAAGGAGTCTTTCTAAAACATGTATTCTTGCATGAAAAATGTTTTAAAATATTTGTATTTATTTTTTAAATTGATTTTTGAAAATTATAAATCGAATCGGGGTGAAACACATTTTTTTCCCAAAAATTTAGAATTTAGATTTAGAATTGGGATAAATAAGAAGTTTTTCAAATTTTTTTTACTCTTGTAAGAAAAAAATAAGAATTTTAGAATAAAAAAAAAATAAAAAAATTAAATTATGAATTGATTTAGAATCGGGATGAAACTTTTTTATTTTTATTTTTATTTTTTTAAACTTTGTTCTTGTAATTATTAATCATTTTATTTTGTATTTTTGTTGTTTTGAAAAACATTTTTTAACTGATTTTTGAAAATTATGAATCCATTTAGAATCGGGATGACCGAGAAATCTTTCAAAAACATGTATTCTTATAAGAAAAGAAAAACATTTTTGTACTTATTTTTGAATTGAATTTTGAAAATTATGAATCAATTTAGAATCGGGATGAAACAAAAATGTTAAAAAAAAAAAAAAATGTGTTCTTGTAATTATAATTTATTTAATTTGGTATTTTTTTGAAAATGATGAATTGATTTAGAATCAGTATGAATAAGGACTCTTTCTAAAACATGTATTCTTGCATGAAAAATGTTTTAAAATATATATATATATTTTTTAAATTTATTTTTGAAAATTATGAATCCATTTAGAATGGGGATGACCAAGAAATCTTTAAAGAAAAAATAAAAAAAAATAAAAATTTGTACTTATTTTTGGATTTTTTAATTGATTTTTGAAAATTATGAATCCATTTAGAATCGGGATGACCAAGAAATCTTTCAAAAACATGTATCCTTATAAAAAAAAAAAAAAAATGTTTGTACTTATTTTTGAATTGATTTTTGAAAATTATGAATCGATTTAGAATCGGGATGAAACAAAAATGTTTAAAAAAAAAAAAAAAATGTGTTCTTGTAATTATAATTTATTTAATTTAGAATTTTTTTGAAAATGATTAATTGATTTAGAATCGGTATGAATAAGGAGTCTTTCTAAAACATGTATTCTTGCATGAAAAATGTTTTAAAATATATATATATATATTTTTTAAATTTATTTTTGAAAATTATGAATCCATTTAGAATGGGGATGACCAAGAAATCTTTCAAAAACATGTGTTCTTGTAAGAAAAAAAATTAAAATGTGTACTTATTTTTGGATTTTTTAATTGATTTTTGAAAATTATGAATCCATTTAGAATCGGGATGAAACAAAACTGTTTAAAAAAAAAAAAAATTTGTTCTTGTAATTATAATTTATTTAATTTAGAATTTTTTTGAAAATGATGAATTGATTTAGAATCGGTATGAATAAGGAGTCTTTCTAAAACATGTATTCTTGCATGAAAAATGTTTTAAAATATATATATATATATTTTTTAAATTTATTTTTGAAAATTATGAATCCATTTAGAATCGGGATGACCAAGAAATCTTTCAAAAACATGTATTGTTGTAAGAAAAAAAATAAAAAATTTGTACTTATTTTTGGATTTTTTAATTGATTTTTGAAAATTATGAATCCATTTAGAATCGGGATGACCAAGAAATCTTTCAAAAACATGTATCCTTATAAAAAAAAATAAAAAATGTTTGTACTTATTTTTGAATTGATTTTTGAAAATTATGAATCGATTTAGAATCGGGATGAAACAATAATGTTAAAAAAAAAAAAAAATGTGTTCTTGTAATTATAATTTATTTAATTTAGAATTTTTTTGAAAATGATGAATTGATTTAGAATCGGTATGAATAAGGAGTCTTTCTAAAACATGTATTCTTGCATGAAAAATGTTTTAAAATATATATATATATTTTTTTAAATTTATTTTTGAAAATTATGAATCCATTTAGAATGGGGATGACCAAGAAATCTTTCAAAAACATGTATTCTTGTAAGAAAAAAAATACACATTTTTTGTACTTATTTGGGGATTTTTTAATTGCTTTTTGAAAACTATGAATACATTTAGAATCGGGATGACCGAGAAATCTTTCAAAAACATGTATTCTTACAAGAAAAAAAAAATGTTTGTACTTATTTTTGAATTGATTTTTGAAAATTATGAATCGATTTAGAATCGGGATGAAACAAAAATGTGTGTTCTTGTAATTATAATTTATTTAATTTAGAATTTTTTTGAAAATGATGAATTGATTTAGAATCGGTATGAATAAGGAGTCTTTCTAAAACATGTATTCTTGTATGAAAAATGTTTTAAAATATTTGTATTTATTTTTTAAATTGATTTTTGAAAATTATGAATCGAACCGGGATGAAAACAATTTTTTTACCCAAAATTTAGAATTTAGATTTAGAAATGGGATAAATAAGAAGTTTTTCGAAAAAAATGTACTCTTGTAAGAAAAAAATTTTTTTTAGAATTAAAAAAAATAAAAAAATAAAAATTATGAATTGATTTAGAATCGGGATGAAACTTTTTTTTTTTTTTTTTTTTTTAAACTTTGTTCTTGTAATTATTAATTATTTTATTTTGTATTTTTGTTGTTTTGAAAAAAAATGTTTAACTGATTTTTGATGACCGAGAAATCTTTCAAAAACATTTATTCTTGTAAGAAAAAAAAAAAATTGTATTTTTGAATTGATATTTGAAAATTATGAATCGATTTAGAATCGGGATGAAACAATTCTTTTTTTTCTAAAAAAAAATGTGTTCTTGTAATTATAATTTATTTAATGTAGAATTTTTTTTTAAATGATGAATTGAATTAGAATCGGTCTTTCTAAAACATGTATTCTTGCATGAAAAATGTTTTAAAATACATATACATTTTTTTTTTATTTTTTTTTTTTGAAAATTATGAATCCATTTCGAATGGGGATGACCAAGAAATCTTTCAAAAACATGTATTCTTGTAAGAAAAAAAATAAAAATTTGTACTTATTTTTGGATTTTTTAATTGATTTTTGAAAATTATGAATCTATTTAGAATCGGGATGAAAACAAACCGCGATTTGGAAATGAATCGATTTTTTTTGTGCACCCTTACTAGTTAGTGTACTCTCAAATTGACTAAGAGCTTGTTCCGGGGTGTGTGTGTGTGTGTGTGTGTGTGTGTGTGTGTGTGTGTGTGTGTGTGTGTGTGTGTGTGTGTGTGCACGCTTTATAAAAAGAGGCCGGCCCGTCGTGCCTTCTTCCAACCCAGAAACAGACACATTGAAATGAGCAGTCCAGCTAACAGGTCTCTGGAGGCTTTTTAAAAATCCTGGGCCCTTGTGCTGTTAACTTCACTCGCGCGCGCGCGCACACACACACACACTGCACAAAAAGGTCCATCCACAGACAAAAGATGGAGGATGCATTTGCTTGTATTGTTTGACACGCGAGCGAAGGAAGGGAGGCTCTCTGCGTGAATGACAGCACGCATGCATGGCTGTTTACCGAGCATCAGACTATTTGCAGGGCTCTAATTTTCCTTCCATATTTGACATTGAGTGGTCCGGCGGGTATAAGAAGCTGCAGTCTCTCATCACGCTGCTGGAGGGATGATTAATAATAAGCACTGATGAATTCTCCCCCCCCACATGTCCCTCTGGGTTCTGCCATTACCTAGCAGCTTCCCAAATACCACCTGCAGCTATAATTAGAAAATCAGCATCTTAAGGTCTCTCGCCTTAGATTGGACCTCGTAGGGCTAAGTTACACCGGAGCAATTTTTCAACGTAGCACTTTTTTTTTTTTTTTAAATCCTCCCCCACAAAATATGCAATGCAAACAAAGGACGTCGAATACAAGCCATACTGAAACAACCCTGAAAGTTGTTTAATGGGAGTTTTGGGATAATTCAGCCTCAAAGACAGTTTTGTTTACCAACATGGAATTTAAAGGGGAACATTATCACAAATTCAGAAGGGTTAAAACCATTAAAAATCAGTTCCCAGTGGTTTATTTTATTTTTCGAAGTTTTTTTCAAAATTTTACCCATCACGCAATAACCATCGTTATATACACCCGTCCATTTTCCTGTGACGTCACATAGTGATGCCAACACAAACAAACATGGCGCATACAACAGCAAGATATAGCGACATTAGCTCGGATTCAGACTCGGATTTCAGCGGCTTAAGCGATTCAACAGATTACGCAAAAAAACCAAAACAAACAACAACAACAAACAAACAAAAAACAGGAACACGAACACAAAACCTCACAATAATGTCTGATTGAATGCTAAAAACGTTATGACAAACCGCCTTAAAATGCGGAACGAAATTAAAAAATTTTTTACTGAATGAGACACCCAGAATGTACATGAAAATAAAGAATGTGGGATTTACAATATCAACTATGAAAGATAAAACACTGAATATTGACAACATATGAACGTCACACCCCCTCTCGATCGACATATTTTACAATCAAGCGAAACGCAACAAACACAACGAAATATGAACGAAAAAAACCCCACCGAAAGACAGTGGACTCATGTGAATGTGAGTGATAAAAAAAACACAAAACAAACAAACAAACAAAAAGGAACACTAACACAAAATCTCACAATAATGTATGATTGAATGCTAAAAACGCTATGACAAACCGCCTTAAAAAGCGGAATGGAATTTTTTATTTTTTTACTGAATGAGACACCCAGAATGTACATGAAAATAAAGAATGTGGGATTTACAATATTAACTATGAAAGATAAAACACTGAATATTGACAACATATGAACGTCACACCCCCTCTCGACCGACATATTTTACAATCAAGCGAAACGCAACAAACACAACGAAATATGAACGAAAAAGCCCCCCACCGAAAGACAGTGGAATCATGTGAGCATGAGTGATTAAAAAAACCCAAAACAAACAACAACAACAAACAAACGAAAAACAGGAACACTAACACAAAACCTCACAATAATGTCTGATTGAATGCTAAAAACGCTATGACAAACCGCCTTAAAAAGCGGAATGGATTTTTTTTTTTTTTTTACTGAATGAGACACCCAGAATGTACAAGACAATAAAGAATGTGGGATTTACAATATTAACTTTGAAAGATAAAACACTGAATATTGACAACATATGAACGTCACACCCCCTCTCGACCGACATATTTTACAATCAAGCGAAACGCAACAAACACAACGAAATATGAACGAAAAAACCCCCCACCGAAAGACAGTGGAATCATGTGAGCATGAGTGATTAAAAAAACCCAAAACAAACAACAACAACAAACAAACGAAAAACAGGAACACTAACACAAAACCTCACAATAATGTCTGATTGAATGCTAAAAACGCTATGACAAACCGCCTTAAAAAGCGGAATGGATTTTTTTTTTTTTTTTTACTGAATGAGACACCCAGAATGTACAAGACAATAAAGAATGTGGGATTTACAATATTAACTTTGAAAGATAAAACACTGAATATTGACAACATATGAACGTCACACCCCCTCTCGACCGACATATTTTACAATCAAGCGAAACGCAACAAACACAACGAAATATGAACGAAAAAACCCCCCACCGAAAGACAGTGGAATCATGTGAGCATGAGTGATTAAAAAAACCCAAAACAAACAACAACAACAAACAAACGAAAAACAGGAACACTAACACAAAACCTCACAATAATGTCTGATTGAATGCTAAAAACGCTATGACAAACCGCCTTAAAAAGCGGAATGGATTTTTTTTTTTTTTTTTACTGAATGAGACACCCAGAATGTACAAGACAATAAAGAATGTGGGATTTACAATATTAACTTTGAAAGATAAAACACTGAATATTGACAACATATGAACGTCACACCCCCTCTCGATCGACATATTTTACAATCAAGCGAAACGCAACAAACACAACGAAATATGAACGAAAAAAACCCCACCGAAAGACAGTGGACTCATGTGAATGTGAGTGATTAAAAAACCACAAAACAAACAAACAAAAAACAGAAACACTAACACAAAACCTCACAATAATGTCTGATTGAATGCTAAAAACGTTATGACAGACCGCCTGCAAAAACGGACTGGAATTTTACATTTTTTTACTGAATGAGACACCCAGACTGTACATGAAAATAAAGAATGTGGGATTTACAATATTAACTATGAAAGATAAAACACTGAATATTGACAACATATGAACGTCACACCCCCTCTCGATCGACATATTTTACAATCAAGCGAAACGCAACAAACACAACGAAATATGAACGAAAAAAAAAACCCCACCGAAAGACAGTGGACTCATGTGAGTGTGAGTGATAAAAAACCCACAAAACAAACAAACAAACAAAAAGGAACACTAACACAAAATCTCACAATAATGTATGATTGAATGCTAAAAACGCTATGACAAACCGCCTTAAAAAGCGGAATGGAATTTTTTATTTTTTTACTGAATGAGACACCCAGAATGTACATGAAAATAAAGAATGTGGGATTTACAATATTAACTATGAAAGATAAAACACTGAATATTGACAACATATGAACGTCACACCCCCTCTCGATCGACATATTTTACAATCAAGCGAAACGCAACAAACACAACGAAATATGAACGAAAAAAAACCCACCGAAAGACAGTGGACTCATGTGAGTGTGAGTGATAAAAAAACCGCAAAACAAACAAACAAACAAAAAGGAACACTAACACAAAATCTCACAATAATGTATGATTGAATGCTAAAAACGCTATGACAAACCGCCTTAAAAAGCGGAATGGAATTTTTTATTTTTTTACTGAATGAGACACCCAGAATGTACATGAAAATAAAGAATGTGGGATTTACAATATTAACTATGAAAGATAAAACACTGAATATTGACAACATATGAACGTCACACCCCCTCTCGATCGACATATTTTACAATCAAGCGAAACGCAACAAACACAACGAAATATGAACGAAAAAAAACCCCACCGAAAGACAGTGGAATCATGTGAGCATGAGTGATTAAAAAACCCCCAAAACAAACAACAACAACAAACAAACAAAAAACAGAAACACTAACACAAAACCTCACAATAATGTCTGATTGAATGCTAAAAACGTTATGACAACCCGCCTGCAAAAACAGACTGGAATTTTAAATTTTTTTACTGAATGAGACACCCTGAATGTACATGAAAATAAAGAATGTGGGATTTACAATATTATCTATGAAAGATAAAACACTGAATATTGACAACATATGAACGTCACACCCCCTCTCGACCGACATATTTTACAATCAAGCGAAACGCAACAAACATAACAAAATATGAACGGAAAACCCCCCCCACCGAAAGACAGTGGAATCATGTGAGCATGAGTGATTAAAAAAACCCAAAACAAACAACAACAACAAACAAACGAAAAACAGGAACACTAACACAAAACCTCACAATAATGTCTGATTGAGTGCTAAAAACATTATGACAAACCGCCTTAAAAAGCGGAATGGATTTTTTTTTTTTTTTTTTTTACTGAATGAGACACCCAGAATGTACATGAAAATAAAGAATGTGGGATTTACAATATTAACTATGAAAGATAAAACACTGAATATTGACAACATATCAACGTCACACCCCCTCTCGATCGACATATTTTACAATCAAGCGAAACGCAACAAACACAACGAAATATGAACGAAAAAAAAACCCCACCGAAAGACAGTGGAATCATGTGAATGTGAGTGATAAAAAAACCACAAAACAAACAAACAAACAAAAAGGAACACTAACACAAAATCTCACAATAATGTCTGATTGAATGCTAAAAACGCTATGACAAACCGCCTTAAAAAGCGGAATGGAATTTTTTATTTTTTTACTGAATGAGACACCCAGAATGTACATGAAAATAAAGAATGTGGGATTTACAATATTAACTATGAAAGATAAAACACTGAATATTGACAACATATGAACGTCACACCCCCTCTCGATCGACATATTTGACAATTAAGCGAAACGCAACAAACACAACGAAATATGAACGAAAAAAACCCCCACCGAAAGACAGTGGAATCATGTGAGCATGAGTGATTAAAAAACCCCAAAACAAACAACAACAACAAACAAACAAAAAACAGGAACACTAATACAAAACCTCACAATGATGTCTGATTGAAAGCTAAAAACGTTATGACAGACCACCTTAAAAAGCGGAACGGAATTTTTTACTGAATGAGACACCCAGAATGTACATGAAAATAAAGAATGTGGGATTTACAATATTAACTATGAAAGATAAAACACTGAATATTGACAACATATGAACGTCACACCCCCTCTCGATCGACATATTTTACAATCAAGCGAAACGCAACAAACACAACGAAATATGAACGAAAAAAACCCCCACCGAAAGACAGTGGAATCATGTGAGCATGAGTGATTAAAAAAACCCCAAAACAAACAACAACAACAAACAAACAAAAAACAGGAACACTAACACGGATGGTTGTAGTCTGGAGGCAGGTAGCGAAAACGAAATTGAAGAAGAAACTGAAGCTATTGAGCCATATCGGTTTGAACCGTATGCAAGCGAAACCGACGAAAACGACACGACAGCCAGCGACACGGGAGAAAGCGAGGACGAATTCGGCGATCGCCTTCTAACCAACGATTGGTATGTGTTTGTTTGGCATTAAAGGAAACTAACAACTATGAACTAGGTTTACAGCATATGAAATACATTTGGCAACAACATGCACTTTGAGAGTGCAGACAGCCCAATTTTCATCAATTGATATATTCTGTAGATATACCCTCATCCGCTATCTTTTCCTGAAAGCTGATCTGTCCAGTTTTGGAGTTGATGTCAGCAGGCCAGGGAAGCTAGGGTCCATAGGGGGTTTAGCTCGCTCGTCTGCGGGAACAAACTGCCGCCATTGCTTGCCGTGCTACCGAGTCCTTTGTCCCTGAATTGCTCACACACTCCGGCAGATTCAATGGGGGTCTGGCGGCAGATTTCTTTGACTTTATGGTTGGAAATGCATCTGCTTTGAGTGTCGCAGGATATCCACACATTCTTGCCATCTCTGTCGTAGCATAGCTTTCGTCGGTAAAGTGTGCGGAACAAACGTCCAATTTCTTGCCACTTTGGCATCTTTGGGCCACTGGTGCAACTTGAATCCATCCCTGTTCGTGTTGTTACACCCTCCGACAACACACCGACGAGGCATGATGTCTCCAAGGTACGGAAAACAGTTGAAAAAACAGAAAATAACAGAGCTGATTTGACTCGGTGTTTGAGAAAATGGCGGATTGCTTCCCGAGAGCGAATAATAGAAAGGCGTTTAATTCGCCAAAATTCACCCATTTAGAGTTCGGAAATCGGTTAAAAAAATATTGGGGGGGGGGGTGTTAGGGCGGGGGGCGGGGCGTGGTTGGGGGCGTGGTTAAGAGGGGAGGGGTATATTTACAGCTAGAATTCACCAAGTCAATTATTTTATGTATATATATATATATATATATATATATATATATATATATATATATATATAAGAAATACTTGACTTTCAGTGAATTCTAGCTATAAATATATATTTATTTTATTTCATATATATATATATATATATATATATATATATATATATATATATATATATATATATATATATATATATATATATATATATATATATATAAAAATAAGAGAAATACTTGAATTTCAGTGTTCATTTATTTACACATATACACACACATAACACTCATCTACTCATTGTTGAGTTAAGGGTTGACTTGTCCATACTTGTTCTGTTCTCTGTCACTATTTTTCGAACCATGCTGAACACCCTCTCTGATGATGCATTGCTGTGTGAAATGCACTAGATGGCAGTATTGTCCTGTTTTAAGAGTGTCACAACATTGCTGTTTACGGCAGACGAACTGCTTTACGGTAGAGGAAAACACGTCGCTCAGGTCCGCATGGAGCCGGAGGGGGGCGTGGCCTCCAGCTCCGCCTGAATTTCGGGAGATTTTCGGAAAATCCGGGAGGGTTGGCAAGTATGAGTACAGTACATATTCCGTACAATTGACCACTAAATGGTAAGACCCGAATACGTTTTTCAACTTGTTTAAGTCGGGGGTCCACGTAAATCAATTTATGGTAAGGTTTTGTATTATTGTTCCTAAAAATCAGATATATCGGCCCCCGGACACATTTTTTTCTCTAAATTTGGCACCACGTGTCAAAATGATTGCCCAGGCCTGTTCTAAAACGACTCATCCCAAGAATTAAGTCTCATTGCTCCTAAATGCCCACTACATTAAGAAAATGTTTAGTTTTTATTTTTGTGTGTCGACGTGGCATACTGGCAAAATTTGATGCCTTGCCTTAAAACACAACAGCATGGCTCAACCTGGTCAAACCCGGACCAAACACCTTGTCTACGGTAAAGGTCCCAATCAGAAGGTTGTCTGTACCACGCTGAGAGCTGTGTTCAATATGCAAGCTGGGTTCTGTTTAGCATCCTAACATCTGAAATGCATGTTTATCATGGCTAAACCCACAAAAAGTCTGAAGCGTCAATGCCATTTTGCTTTGAAGTGGGCATTTTTGGAGGGGGAATGAGGCAATTCATATGAATCCTTAAGCCCAGAGCAGGGCTTTTCAACTGGATTGTTCTGGCGGCCACATTTCCAGAAAGCCAAGGACCAGGGGTCTGACCTTCGTTCTTCACTATTAGTTTTATTTACTATATTCCGGAGAACCCGACTTCTCTACAGTGGACATTTGATTTTTTTTTGTCTGAGTCTGTTGTTAAGAACCCTCTGCAAAAATGCGAGGCTCTCTCACAAGTTTTTTGATACTGGACTCAGATGGAACCTTGAGGAACGCCACTAGTATAACTAAAGAAGTTGAACAGATGACAACTGAGTGAACAAGCTACAGCAAGTAGTTACATGTAACTGCCAAAAAGGAGAGGACTTAAAGGGATGCCTTGAGGAACGCCTCAGTTATGTCAATCGCAAGTTTGGACCTCAGTGTTGTATGTTTGCTAGTAAAATAAAATGAATAAAATTAAAAAAAAAAAATCAACCAGAGTGACTCGAAGACCGAATTTGCTCAGACAGCGGAACGTAAAAATAAAAAAAAATAAAAAAACATCAACAAGAGTAACTCGTAGGGCAAATTTGCCCAGACGGAACGTAACCCCCCCCCCCAAAAAAAACTAAACAAAAACCAAAAAAAACATTAACCAGAGTGACTCGAAGACCGAATTTGCCCGGACAACGGAACATAAAAAAAATAAAAAAATAAAAAAACCATCAACAAGAGTAACTCGTAGACAACAAAACAAAAACGAAAAAAAAATATCAAGTGTGTGAGTGTCTTGAAGACTAAATTTTCCTGGACAACGGAACGTAAAAATAAAAATAAATTTAAAAAAAAATCAACCAGAGTGACTCGAAGACCGAATTTGCTCAGGCAGCGGAACGTAAAAATAAAAAAAAATAAAAAAAACATCAACAAGAGTAACTCGTAGCGCAAATTTGCCCAGACGGAACGTAACACCCCCCCCCCCCAAAAAAAACTAAACAAAAACCAAAAAAAACCATTAACCAGAGTGACTCGAAGACCAAATTTGCCCGGACAACGGAACGTAAAAATAAAAAAATCAACAAGAGTAACTCGTAAAGCGAATTTGCCCAGACGGAACGTAAAAAAAAAAACGCAAAAAAACTAAACAAACAAACAAAAAAAAATCAATCAGAGTGACTCGAAGACCGAATTTGCCCGGACAACGGAACATAAAAAAAATAAAAAAATAAAAAAACCATCAACAAGAGTAACTCGTAGACAACAAAACAAAAACGAATAAAAAATATCAAGTGTGTGAGTGTCTTGAAGACTAAATTTTCCTGGACAACGGAACGTAAAAATAAAATAAAATGAAAAAAAACATCAACAAGAGTGACTCATAGAGCGAATTTGCCGAGACGGAGCGTAAAAAAACCCCAAAAAACTAAAAAAAAACCCCCCATCAACCAGAGTGACTCGAAAACCAAATTTGCCCGGACAACGGGACGTAAAAATTTTAAATAAAAAAAAATACATCAACAAGAGTCGTATAAGAAAAGAAAAAAATGTTTGTACTTATTTTTGAATGGATTTTTGAAAATGATGAATCCATTTAGAATTCGGGATGAAACAAATTTTTTTCCCCAAAATTTTGAATTTAGATTTAGAATTGGGATAAATAAGAAGTTTTTCGAAAAAAAATTTACTCTCATAAGAAAAAAAAAAAATTTTAGATTTAAAAAAAAAAAAAAAGTTAAATTATGAATTGATTTAGAATCGGGATAAAACTTTTTTTTTTTTTTTAAACTTTATTCTTGTAATTATTAATTATTTTATTTTGTATTTTTGTTGTTTTGAAAAAAAATGTTTAACTGATTTTTGAAAATTATGAATCCATTTAGAATCGGGATGACCGAGAAATCTGTCAAAAACATGTATTCTTGTAAGAAAGAAAAAAAAAAGTACTTATTTTTGAATTTATTTTTGAAAATTATGAATCGATTTAGAATCGGGATGAAACTATTTTTTTTTTTCTAAAAAAAATGTGTTCTTGTAATTATAATTTATTTAATTTAGTTTTTTGAACTGAACTCAGATGGAACCTTGAGGAACGCCACTAGTATAACTAAAGAAGTTGAACAGATGACAACTGAGTGAACAAGCTACAGCAAGTAGTTACATGTAACTGCCAAAAAGGAGAGGACTTAAAGAGATGCCTTGAGGAACGCCTCAGTTATGTCAATCGCAAGTTTGGACCTCAGTGTTGTATGTTTGCTAGTAAGGTTAAAATGTCAGTGCAAGGGTAAGCCGATGTGTTCACAGTTCCAAGTTCCTCTTGGCTTTTTGCCGATATTCCGATATTGTCCACCTCTTTAATTACCGATACCGAAATCAACCGATACCGATATATACAGTCGTGGAATCAACACATTATTATGCCTAATTTGGATGAAACAATTTGTTTTTCTAAAAAAAAAATGTGTAGCTAGAAGTCTTTCTAAGACATGTATTCTTGCATGAAAAATGTTTTAAAATATTTTTATTTATATTATTGAAAAATATGAATCAATTTAGAACCGGGACGACCAAGAAATCTTTCAAAAACATGTGTTTTTGTAAGAAAAAAATATATTTTTGTACTTATTTTTGGATTTTTGAAAATCATGAATCGATTTAAAATCGGGATGACACAATTTTTTTTTCTAAAAAAAAATGTATTCTTGTAATTACAATGTATTTAATTTTGTATTTTTTGGAAAATGATGAATTGATTTTGAATCAGCATGAATAAGGAGTCTTTCTAAAACATGTATTCTTGCATGAAAAATGTTTTAAAATATTTGTATTTATTTTTAAAATTGATTTTTGAAAATTATGAATTGAACCGGGATGAAACAAATTATTTTCCCAAAAATTTAGAATTTAGATTTAGATTTGGGATAAGTAAGAAGTTTTTCGAAAAAAAATTTACTCTTGTAAGAAAAAATAAATAAATTTAGAATTAAAAAAAAAAAAAAAAAATTAAATTATGAATTGATTTAGAATCGGGATGAAACTTTTTTTTATTTTATTTTATTTTTTAACTTTGTTCTTGTAATTATTAATTATTTTATTTTGTATTTTTGTTGTTTTGAAAAAAAATGTTTAACTGATTTATAATAATAATTGTCTGCAAGAATCTTTGTCTACCAAGTTTTGAACTGAACTCGTGGGCCGGTATTGATGTCATTAACGGGCCGGGTTGCATTGCTACTAAATTTGAACCACATATATTGCATAGAACTTCACATTTATTTATGTTTTTATTAGGGATGTCCGATAATGGCTTTTTGCCGATATCCGATATTCCGATATTGTCCATCTCTTTAATTACCGATACCGAAATCAACCTGTCATGACTTGGTCTTGGGTGTATGCTTTTCCGGGATGCAACGGAAAGTTGGCTCGGGCGAGACGGGAATGTAAGTACATTTTTATTTAAACTACAAAAACAGGAAGTAAACAAAAGGCGCGCGCAATGGCGGAGAACAAACTATGAAACCAAATACTTGCACAAAGGCAAAAACTATGAACAACAAAAAACACTAACTGTGGCAATAATAAACAAAACTTACTTGGCATGGACAAAAAGGAGCAACGTGAACGATGGACATGAAAAAATAGCAGCAAGGGTCTTAAGGCTGTGTGGAGAGTGTGCCGAAGCATAAATGTGGAGATGTCGTCAGAACGACAAACTGAAAACAATGAACTTAAATACTATAGACATGATTAACGAAAACAGGTGCGTGACTCAAAATGTGAAACAGGTGCGTGACGTGACAGGTGAAAACTAATGGTTGCTATGGTGACAAAACAAAAGTGCACAAAAAGTCCAAAAACCAAAACGAACATGACCAAAACAAAAACATGATCACACAGACATGACACAACCGATACCGATATCAACCGATACCGATATATACAGTCGTGGAATTAACACATTATTATGCCTAATTTGGACAACTCGGTATGGTGAAGATAAGGTCCTTTTAAAAAAAAGTAATAAAATAAAATAAGATAAATAAATTAAATTGAATAAAAAAGAAAGTAAAATTAAAGCTGCAAGCAGCGATGGACGGGACCGACTTTGACGGTGCATAAAATCCAAACCGTTGCAGTAATTAAAACTCTTTGGTCAACTTTTAATCAGAAGAGTTCCATCTCTCTCCTGTGCTAGTTTGAAGCCAACACGACAAACACGCTCAGAGAAGATAATGTGTGAAAAAAGGTGACCGTTTTTTACAAAACGTTTGTTTTGAAGGGGGAATTGCAAACTTCTTGTTGATTTTTGCTGGGGGTTGTCAATATATGAAATGTAGGTCTAAGTGAGACCTACATAGAGGGTTTTGTTTCATGTCTCTAAGACATTCCTACTGGAAGTTACAGGCCGTATTTTCAGAGTTTTCTTCCTAGGAGCAGTTGTGTCTGTGTTTTCTTCCTAGAGCGCAATTTTGAGTTTTGGGGTTGTTTTTTTTTTTTACTAGATCTCAATTTTTGCCAGTCCTGATGTGTGTGTCCAGTTTGGTGAGTTTTGAAGCATGTTAAGGGGGTCATATTACAGCTCAAAGAGGCAAAAGTGACTGTTTTTAGTAAACTTTTGATTTGAAGGGGGAATTGCCAACTTCCTGTTGATTTTTGCTGAAGGATGTCAATGTATGAAATCTAGGTCTAAGTCAGACCTACATAGAGGTTTTTTGTTTCATGTCTCTACGACATTCCTACCGGAAGTTACAAGCAGTTTTGTCTTTGTTTTTTCCCAGGGGGCGCTAGAGCGCAATTTTGAGTTTTGGGGTTGGGTTTTTTTTATTAGATCTCAATTTTTGCCAGTCCTGATGTGTGTGTCCAGTTTGGTGAGTTTTGAAGCATGTTAAAGGGGTCAAATTACAGCTCAAAGAGGCAAAAGTGACTGTTTTTAGTAAACTTTTGATTTGAAGGGGGAATTGCCAACTTCTTGTTGATTTTTGCTGAAGGATGTCAATGTATGAAATCTAGGTCTAAGTCAGACCTACATAGAGGTTTCATGTCTCTACGACATTCCTACCGGACGTTACAAGCAGTTGTGTCTGTGTTTTCTTCCTAGGGGGCGCTAGAGCGCAATTTTTAATATTGGGGTTTGATTTTTTATTAGATGGCAATTTTTGCCAGTCCTGATGTGTGTCAAATATGGTGAGTTTTGAAGCATGTTAAGGGGGTCAAATTACAGCTCAAAGAGGCGGGTGTGTTTTGACCTCCGCCGAACCCCTGAAGCCGACTCACCGAACCCCTAGGCTTCGATCGAACCCAGGTTAAGAGCCACTGGTCTATGGTCACCAGAGAATAGAGAATCGATAATCAATGTCCCGACAACGAAGGTAGAAAAAAAGCATCAACTTAAATAGTCTTGATTGCAAACAGAAAACAGGTGAGGGGAAATGCTCTGGGACAGAAGTGAAGCAGCCACGTTGAAAACACCAACAAAACCGGGAGAGCCGCCAAAATAAAAGCACATGACAGGAACTAACGCAAAACACCGGAGAACACTAACAAAACCCAACTCCACAAGGTCAGAACCGGACCAAACCTTGGCCCAAGAACTGTATACCGTATTTTTCGGAGTATAAGTCGCACCGTTTTTATGTTCCGTTGTCCGAGCAAATTCGGTCTTCGAGTCACTCTGGTTGATGTTTTTTTATTTTATTTATTTATTTTTTTACGTTCTGTTGTCCGGGCAAATTCGGTCTTCGAGTCACTCTGGTTGATGGTTTTGTATTGTTTAGTTTTTTGCGGGTTTTTTACGTTCCGTCTTGGCAAATTCGCTCTACGAGTTACTCTTGTTGAAGTTTTTATTTTTATTTTTTATTTTTACTTTCCATTGTCCGGGCAAATTCGGTCTTCGAGTCACTTTGGTTGATGTTTTTGTTTATTGTTTTTGCGTTTTTTTTTTTTACGTTCCGCCTGGGCAAATTCGCCCTACGAGTTACTCTTGTTGATGTTTTATTTTTTATTTTTACATTCTTTTGTTCAGGCAAATTCAGTCTTCAAGTCTCTCTGGTTGATGTTTTTTTTTGTTTTTGTTTAGTTTTTTGCATTTTTTTGTCCCGACAACGAAGGTAGAAAAAAAAGCATCAACTTGAATAGTCTTGATTGCAAACAGAAAACAGGTGAGGGGAAATGCTCTGGGACAGAAGTGAAGCAGCCACGTTGAAAACACCAACAAAACCGGGAGAGCCGCCAAAATAAAAGCACATGACAGGAACTAACGCAAAACACCGGAGAACACTTAACAAAACCCAACTCCACAAGGTCAGAACCGGACCAAACCTTGGCCCAAGAACTGTATACCGTATTTTTCGGAGTATAAGTCGCACCGTTTTTATGTTCCGTTGTCCGAGCAAATTCGGTCTTCGAGTCACTCTGGTTGATGTTTTTTTATTTTATTTATTTATTTTTTTACGTTCCGTTGTCCGGGCAAATTCGGTCTTCGAGTCACTCTGGTTGATGTTTTTTTATTGTTTAGTTTTTTGCGGGTTTTTTACGTTCCGTCTTGGCAAATTCGCTCTACGGGTTACTCTTGTTGAAGTTTTTATTTTTATTTTTTATTTTTACTTTCCATTGTCCGGGCAAATTTGGTCTTCGAGTCACTTTGGTTGATGTTTTTGTTTATTTTTTTTGCGTTTTTTTTTTACGTTCCGTCTGGGCAAATTCGCCCTACGAGTTACTCTTGTTGATGTTTTATTTTTTATTTTTTATTTTTACATTCCTTGTCCAGGCAAATTCAGTCTTCAAGTCTCTCTGGTTGATGGGTTTTTTTTTGTTTTTGTTTAGTTTTTTGCATTTTTTTGTCCCGACAACGAAGGTAGAAAAAAAAGCATCAACTTGAATAGTCTTGATTGCAAACAGAAAACAGGTGAGGGGAAATGCTCTGGGACAGAAGTGAAGCAGCCACGTTGACAGCACCAACAAAACCGGGAGAGCCGCCAAAATAAAAGCACATGACAGGAACTAACGCAAAACACCGGCGAACACTAACAAAACCCAACTCCACAAGGTCCGAACCGGACCAAACCTTGGCCCAAGAACTGTATACCGTATTTTTCGGAGTATAAGTCGCACCGTTTTTATGTTCCGTTGTCCGAACAAATTCGGTCTTCGAGTCACTCTGGTTGATGTTTTTTTATTTTATTTATTTATTTTTTTACGTTCCGTTGTCCGGGCAAATTCAGTCTTCGAGTCACTTTGGTTGATGTTTTTGTTTATTTTTTTTGCGTTTTTTTTTTACGTTCCGTCTGGGCAAATTCGCCCTACGAGTTACTCTTGTTGATGTTTTATTTTTTATTTTTACATTCCGTTGTCCAGGCAAATTCAGTCTTCAAGTCTCTCTGGTTGATGTTTTTTTTTGTTTTTGTTTAGTTTTTTGCATTTTTTTGTCCCAACAACGAAGGTAGAAAAAAAAAGCATCAACTTGAATAGTCTTGATTGCAAACAGAAAACAGGTGAGGGGAAATGCTCTGGGACAGAAGTGAAGCAGCCACGTTGAAAACACCAACAAAACCGGGAGAGCCGCCAAAATAAAAGCACATGACAGGAACTAACGCAAAACACCGGAGAAGACTAACAAAACCCAACTCCACAAGGTCAGAACCGGACCAAACCTTGGCCCAAGAACTGTATACCGTATTTTTCGGAGTATAAGTCGCACCGGAGTATAAGTCGCACCTGCCGAAAATGCATAATAAAAAACTGCGACTTATAGTCCGAAAAATACGGTAGCTCCGAAAACTCCTGACATCCGTCCAATGTCATCCGTCCATCCATCCATTTTTGGCAGATAGACAACAGTCACACACTCGGGACCATTTAGTGTTGCCAATCCCCAGGTGCGTGTGTTTGGAAGCCGGAGTCAGTCACCGGGAGAACATGCAAAGTCCACACAGAAAGCCCGGGGATTGAACCCGGGACCTTCTTATTATGGGACACACACACAAACCCCTGAACCGCCGTGCTGCCCGCATTGGATTTCAGTCAGTGCTAATCCAGTCATCTTTCTAGTTGTTTGATCAAAAACTGATAATATAAAAAAAACAACCTTATCTACGGAACAATAAGCACCGCATCCACAATCGAATTTGCCGCCCTCTAATTCCTGCTGGGGTTTCACCACCCCATCCCTAAGGGTCGCCTAAAGACACCTAATTTGATTTGAGATCAGAGATTAGATTCCGACTGTATCTGATTGCAGTTTGCCAGCCGCAGCACATGATGAATGTCGCCCGGACACTAATTTCCGCCATGGCGTATAAAAGCCTCCGCCAAGGCCGATCAATTCATCGCCGCGCCGTATGAATATGCGGGTATCGATCTTTGGAATTTCCAGATGGAGACGGAGAGGCCGTTAGTTGATTACGGCGCTGCGGCCAGGTTTGTAAGCAGGATTGATGGGGCAGGGCGTATCGATGTTCACAGCTAAATCCGGGCGTATTGTTGTCAAGCTACTTAATAGTAGGTCAGCTATCACAAATGACCCTCGCTACGTGCTCGCCCTGACGGGCGCACGGCGACCAGACCATTTTCATGACAAGTGCACTGCGGCGTGCCGTCCCACTTTCCAGGCCTGGCTTTTGTTGCTGCGAGCGGCCACGTCCACGGTGACAGCAATTAACCCACCTTCCCCCGCTCTTTAGCTCGCGGGGAATGGTCGGAATTTGACAGCAGGTGATGGCGCCTTTTTTTTTTTTTTTACGTTCCGTCCGGGCAAATTTGGTCTACGAGTCACTCTTGCTGTTTTTTTATACGTTCCGTCCGGGCAAATTCGGTCTACAAGTCACTCGTGTTGATGTTTTTTTTATTTATTTAAAAACAATTGTTTAACGTTCCACCAGGCAAATTAAGTCTATGAGTCAGTTTTGTTAATGTTTTTTTTTTTTTTTTTTACATTCCGTCGGGGCAAATTCGGTCTACAAGTCACTCTTGTTGATGTTTTTTTTTTTTTTTTACATTCCGCCAGGCAAATTCGGTCTTCGAGTCACTTTGGTTGATGTTTTTTTTTGTTTTTGTTTAGTTTTTTGCCTTTTTTTTTACGTTCCGTCTGGTCAAATTCGCTCTACGAGTTACTCTTGTTGATGTTTTTTTTTTATTTAAAATTTTTACGTCCCGTTGTCCGGGCAAATTTGGTCTTCGAGTCACTCTTATTGATGTTTTTTTTTGTTTTTGTTTAGTTTTTTGCGTTATTTTTTACGTTCCGTCTGGTCAAATTCGCTCTACGAGTTACTCTTGTTGATGTTTTTTTTAAAAAAATTTACGTTCCGTTGTCCGTGCCAATTCAGTCTTCGAGTCACTCTGGTTGATGTTTTTTTTTTGTTTTTGTTTAGTTTTTTGCCTTTTTTTTACGTTCCGTCTGGGCAAATTCGCTCTACGAGTTACTCTTGTTGATGTTTTTTTTAATTTTTTTTACGTTCCGTTGTCCGTGCCAATTCAGTCTTCGAGTCACTCTGGTTGATGTTTTTTTTTGTTTTTGTTTAGTTTTTTGCCCTTTTTTTTACGTTCCGTCTGGTCAAATTCGCTCTACGAGTTACTCTTGTTGATGTTTTTTTTTTATTTAAAATTTTTACGTCCCGTTGTCCGGGCAAATTTGGTCTTCGAGTCACTCTTATTGATGTTTTTTTTTGTTTTTGTTTAGTTTTTTGCGTTATTTTTTACGTTCTGTCTGGTCAAATTCACTCTACGAGTTACTCTTGTTGATGTTTTTTTTAATTTTTTTTACGTTCCGTTGTCCGTGCCAATTCAGTCTTCGAGTCACTCTGGTTGATGTTTTTTTTTTGTTTTTGTTTAGTTTTTTGCCTTTTTTTTACGTTCCGTCTGGGCAAATTCGCTCTACGAGTTACTCTTGTTGATGTTTTTTTTTATTTAAAATTTTTACGTCCCGTTGTCCGAGCAAATTCGGTCTTCGAGTCACTCTGGTTGATGGTTTTTTATTGTTTAGTTTTTTGCGTTTTTTTTACATTCCGTCTGGGCAAATTCGTTCTACGAGTTACTCTTGTTGATGTTTTATTTTTTATTTTTTTTATTTTTACGTTTCGTTGTCCGGGCAAATTCGGTCTCTGAGTCACTCTGGTTGATGTTTTTGTTTAGTTTTTGTTTAGTTTTTTGTGTTTTTTTTTACGTTCCATCTGGGCAAATTCGCTCTACGAGTTACTCTTGTTGAAGTTTTTATTTTTATTTTTTATTTTTACTTTCCGTTGTCCGAGCAAATTCGGTCTTTGAGTCACTCTGGTTGATGTTTTTTTTTTGTTTGTTTAGTTTTGTGCGTTTTTCTTACGTTCCGTTTGGGCAAATTCGGTCTACGAGTTAGTTTTGTTGATGTTTTATTTTTTATTTTTTATTTTTACGTTTCGTTGTCCGGGCAAATTCGGTCTCTTAGTCACTCTGGTTGATGAATTTTTTTTTGTTTTTTGTTTAGTTTTTTGTGGGGTTTTTTTACATTCCGTCTGGGAAAATTCGCTCTATGAGTTACTCTTGTTGAAGTTTTTATTTTTATTTTTTATTTTTACGTTCCGTTGTTCGGGCAAATTCGGTCTTCGAGTCACTCTGGTTGATGTTTTTTTTTTTTTTTTTTAGTTTTTTGCGGTTTTTTTACGTTCCGTTTGGGCAAATTCGGTCTACGAGTTACTCTTGTTGATGTTTTATTTTTTATTTTTTTTATTTTTACGTTTCGTTGTCCGGGCAAATTCGGTCTCCGAGTCACTCTGGTTGATGTATTTTTTTGTTTTTTGTTTAGTTTTTTGCCCTTTTTTTTACGTTCCGTCTGGTCAAATTCGCTCTACGAGTTACTCTTGTTGATGTTTTTTTTTTATTTAAAATTTTTACGTCCCGTTGTCCGGGCAAATTTGGTCTTCGAGTCACTCTTATTGATGTTTTTTTTTGTTTTTGTTTAGTTTTTTGCGTTATTTTTTACGTTCCGTCTGGTCAAATTCGCTCTACGAGTTACTCTTGTTGATGTTTTTTTTAAAAAATTTTACGTTCCGTTGTCCGTGCCAATTCAGTCTTCGAGTCACTCTGGTTGATGTTTTTTTTTGTTTTTGTTTAGTTTTTTGCCTTTTTTTTGTTTTTGTTTAGTTTTTTGCCTTTTTTTTACGTTCCGTCTGGGCAAATTCGCTCTACGAGTTACTCTTGTTGATGTTTTTTTTTATTTAAAATTTTTACGTCCCGTTGTCCGAGCAAATTCGGTCTTCGAGTCACTCTGGTTGATGGTTTTTTATTGTTTAGTTTTTTGCGGTTTTTTTACATTCCGTCTGGGCAAATTCGCTCTACGAGTTACTCTTGTTGATGTTTTATTTTTTATTTTTTTTATTTTTACGTTTCGTTGTCCGGGCAAATTCGGTCTCTGAGTCACTCTGGTTGATGTTTTTGTTTAGTTTTTGTTTAATTTTTTGTGTTTTTTTTTACGTTCCATCTGGGCAAATTCGCTCTACGAGTTACTCTTGTTGAAGTTTTTATTTTTATTTTTTATTTTTACTTTCCGTTGTCCGAGCAAATTTGGTCTTCGAGTCACCCTGGTTGATGTTTTTTTTTTGTTTGTTTAGTTTTGTGCGTTTTTTTTACGTTCCGTTTGGACAAATTTGGTCTACGAGTTACTGTTGTTGATGTTTTATTTTTTATTTTTTATTTTTTATTTTTACATTTCGTTGTGCGGGCAAATTCGGTCTTTGAGTCACTCTGGTTGATGTTTTTTTTTTTGTTTTTGTTTAGTTTTTTGCGTTTTTTTTACGTTCCGTTTGGGCAAATTTGGTCTACGAGTTACAGTTGTTGATGTTTTATTTTTTATTTTTTATTTTTACATTCCGTTGTCCGGGCAAATTCAGTCTTCGAGTCACTCTGTTTTTTTTTTGTTTTTTTTGTTTGTTTGTTTTTTTGCGTTTTTTTTTACGTTCCGTCTGGGAAAATTCGCCCTACGAGTTACTCTTGTTGATGTTTTATTTTTTATTTTTTATTTTTACATTCCGTTGTCCGGGCAAATTCAGTCTCCGAGTCACTCTGGTTGATGTATTTTTTTGTTTTTTGTGTAGTTTTTTGCGTTTTTTTTTTTTACATTCCGTCTGGGCAAATTCGCTCTACGAGTTACTCTTGTTGATGTTTTTTTTTAATTTATTTTTTTTACGTTCCGTTGTCCAGGCAAATTAAGTCTTCGAGTCGCTCTGGTTGACGTTTTTTCTGTTTTTGTTGTTGTTTTTTTTGCTTTTTTTTTTCAACGTTCCGTTTGGGCAAATTCGGTCTACCAGTTACTCTTGTTGATGTTTTTTTTTTTTTTTTTTTTTCTATGTTGCCACCGAGCAAATTCGGTCTACGAGTCACTCTTGTTGATGTTTTTTTTTCTTTTTTTCCCCCCATTTCTGGCAATAATCTGCCCTTCACCTGCCTTTCTTTCTCGTCCCGACGCTCACAAGATGCAAATCTGCGCTCTGCCCTTGAGCATAATTTAAAGGCCTAATCACCCAGTCTGTCCCCTTTGGATGGGAACGAAAGGAGGGACGGGCGGGGGCTACGGGGTGGGGGGGTGGTTGGTGGACGGTTTGTCGCCCGGCGTCTCATTTGCACCCTTACACAAAGAAGCTCATTAGGTTTATCTTTAAGGCCTCACTCCACTGTGTAAATAAGACGCCATTGGCTGCGGCCCGGGCGCATCAATCACCTCCCAGGACGGGAGAAAGAGCGCCACCTGAAATATGTTCCATTTCATAAAGCGCTGAAAAGGAGGCGGGCGCGCGTCTTTGTGAAGTTATTGCCGCGCTCTGGCGAAGAGACAGTATTTACAATGGAAGCCATCCTTCTCTTTATTTCAAGGCGGGCTATCGGCAGTCAGTCCCCGCTGGATAGTACATACAGGCCCGTGACATATAGGCCTGTAGCCGTGTGCGATGACACTAAAGATATACTGTGTGAATGACAGCAGGGCGCTCCTGTTTGCTCGCCATCTTCCCCAGACAAAACACAGCATTATTCTATTATCTACACGGACGCCGCCGCTGCCGTCCTCGCCGTCCTCGCCGTCCTCGCCGTCCAACCCGGCCTGTCCGTCTCATGTTTAAGGCACATTACACGTGGCCTCCTGGAATTTGCCGCGGCGCTCTCCCGCAGTAAACTCCATTTCGCGGCGGAGTCTCTCGAGAGCGCGGCGAAATGTCAAGCGTCGAGGCTTGAAAGGGAGACGAGGAGAGCGCGGGGGGGAGAGACGGGGGAGACGGGGGAGAGGGAAATGTGCTGGAAATAAACACTTATGGGCATTTTATGCTCAAGCGGTCAGGAGCTTGATGGGGAGCATAGGTAGATACACATGTCATTATCCTACCCTGTGCACTGTACTCCGGGGTCGGGGACGAGGGCTCGCTGTGGATGGCAGACGAGGCGCACTGAGGGTGCAGTACTCGGCTGTGACCAGCAGAGGCGCTGTTGTATAAGTCCCGACTGGTTTGAAATCAGTGTTGGGTTAGTTACTGAAAACCAGTAACTAGTTACAGTTACTAGTTACTTTATTTCAAAAGTAACTCAGTTACTAACTCAGTTGCTTAAACCAAAAAGTAATGCGTTACTGTGAAAAGTGACTATTTAGTTACCGTATTTTCCGCACCATAAGGCGCCCTGGGTTATAAGCCGCGCCTTCAATGAACGGCATATTTCAAAACTTTGTCCACCTATAAGCCGCCCTGTGTTATAAGCCGCATCTAACTGCGCTAAAGGAATGTCAAAAAAACAGTCAGATAGGTCAGTCAAACTTTAATAATATATTAAAAACCAGCGTGATGTGGGCGCGCATGGAGTCGTATATCAACATGGACGGAGCTGCGTAAAAAAAGCCACCCGGCCTCTTCGCGTAAACTTAAACTTACCTTAACCACTCGCTCATCTTTTCTTCATCCATCCCTTCGAGTTAGCTTTTATGATGACGCCGGCTGGAAAGGTCTCTTTTGGCAAGGTCTTCCTTTTGAATATCACCATGGGTGGAAGTTTCTGGCCATTAGCATGGCAAGCTAGAACCACAGTGAAGGATGACTTCTCATTCCCTGTGGTGCGAATATTCACCGTACGTGCTCCCGTTGTATCCACAGTGCGGTTCACAGGAATATCAGTTGCTGTGAAATAGTAATCCGTGTGCGGATGGAGAGATTTGCGTCTTTTCATGAACCGGATCCCGGTCGCTTAGTAGGAGCCATTTTGTGGTCTTTACAGATGTAAACGCACAAAGGAAATGAAACGTACGGTAATATCCGCGCTTTTTCTTCTTCTACGCGGGCGGGTGGTTGCTTACAGTAGAAGAAGAAGCGCTTCCTGTTCTATGGGGGCGGGTGCTTACCTTGGCGGTTGCTTGCGTAGAAGAAGAAGCGCGTCCTGTTCTACCGGGAAAAAAGATGGCGGCTGTTTACCGAAGTTGCGAGATCGAAACTTTATGAAAATGAATCGTAATATTAATCCATATATAAGGCGCACCGGGTTATAAGGCGCACTGTCAGCTTTTGAGAAAATTTGTGGTTTTTAGGTGCGCCTTATAGTGCGGAAAATACGGTACTTATATATTTATTTTTATTTTTTTAAGGCCCCATTTAATGCCCTTTTAGCCTTCATTTTAGTACTGTTATTGCACTGGAGAATAATACAATGTGTTGATCAACTTGACATGCATTTGCATCACTGAACTCTGCTAAGCAATGTGGTCTACATACAACACACAAAGACAAAGATATGTTTCAAAGGGCCAATTTGTTTCAGACCAGAACAAATTGACAAAACTATTTTAAATAGCTGCAACTTAACATACATAAGTAACAAACAGCATAATAACAACATAGCTGTAAAACGAGAAAGGCACACACTACATACAGGTAAAAGCCAGTAAATTAGAATATTTTGAAAAACTTGATTTATTTCAGTAATTGCATTCAAAAGGTGTAACTTGTACATTATATTTATTCATTGCACACAGACTGATGCATTCAAATGTTTATTTCATTTAATTTTGATGATTTGAAGTGGCAACAAATGAAAATCCAAAATTCCGTGTGTCACAAAATTAGAATATTACTTAAGGCTAATACAAAAAAGGGATTTTTAGAAATGTTGGCCAACTGAAAAGTATGAAAATGAAAAATATGAGCATGTACAATACTCAATACTTGGTTGGAGCTCCTTTTGCCTCAATTACTGCGTTAATGCGGCGTGGCATGGAGTCGATGAGTTTCTGGCACTGCTCAGGTGTTATGAGAGCCCAGGTTGCTCTGATAGTGGCCTTCAACTCTTCTGCGTTTTTGGGTCTGGCATTCTGCATCTTCCTTTTCACAATACCCCACAGATTTTCTATGGGGCTAAGGTCAGGGGAGTTGGCGGGCCAATTTAGAACAGAAATACCATGGTCCGTAAACCAGGCACGGGTAGATTTTGCGCTGTGTGCAGGCGCCAAGTCCTGTTGGAACTTGAAATCTCCATCTCCATAGAGCAGGTCAGCAGCAGGAAGCATGAAGTGCTCTAAAACTTGCTGGTAGACGGCTGCGTTGACCCTGGATCTCAGGAAACAGAGTGGACCGACACCAGCAGATGACATGGCACCCCAAACCATCACCCAACCATGCAAATTTTGCATTTCCTTTGGAAATCGAGGTCCCAGAGTCTGGAGGAAGACAGGAGAGGCACAGGATCCACGTTGCCTGAAGTCTAGTGTAAAGTTTCCACCATCAGTGATGGTTTGGGGTGCCATGTCATCTGCTGGTGTCGGTCCACTCTGTTTCCTGAGATCCAGGGTCAACGCAGCCGTCTACCAGCAAGTTTTAGAGCACTTCATGCTTCCTGCTGCTGACCTGCTCTATGGAGATGGAGATTTCAAGTTCCAACAGGACTTGGCGCCTGCACACAGCGCAAAATCTACCCGTGCCTGGTTTACGGACCATGGTATTTCTGTTCTAAATTGGCCCGCCAACTCCCCTGACCTTAGCCCCATAGAAAATCTGTGGGATATTGTGAAAAGGAAGATGCAGAATGCCAGACCCAAAAACGCAGAAGAGTTGAAGGCCACTATCAGAGCAACCTGGGCTCTCATAACACCTGAGCAGTGCCAGAAACTCATCGACTCCATGCCACGCCGCATTAACGCAGTAATTGAGGCAAAAGGAGCTCCAACCAAGTATTGAGTATTGTACATGCTCATATTTTTCATTTTCATACTTTTCAGTTGGCCAACATTTCTAAAAATCCCTTTTTTGTATTAGCCTTAAGTAATATTCTAATTTTGTGACACACGGAATTTTGGATTTTCATTTGTTGCCACTTCAAATCATCAAAATTAAATGAAATAAACATTTGAATGCATCAGTCTGTGTGCAATGAATAAATATAATGTACAAGTTACACCTTTTGAATGCAATTACTGAAATAAATCAAGTTTTTCAAAATATTCTAATTTACTGGCTTTTACCTGTACATAAAGCCTAACCGGGCGTTTTTTTATCTCAAGGAATTCTGAAATAAAATCATGTCTGAAGCCCAGAACACTCGACACATTTCCCCACTTAGTTTAGAGAAAAGGAAATATTAGCCTGGCCCACTAGCATCCCTCCTTAGGTTTGTGAACTTTATAGTCTAAACATTTAGAGTGATGTGACAATCAAACACTCTAAAAGTTTAAAATGAAAGAGTATATAAGAGAATTGACAGAGTGTGTGTACCTTCAGTGTGCAGTGCCTCTTCTCAGTTTCTAGCCGATACTACATAAAAAAATAACGCAAAATAACGCAGTAACGCATCATGTAGTAACGGTAACTGAGTTACTGAATATAAAAAATAACGCGTTAGATTACTAGTTACCGCCGATAGTAACGGCGTTACAGTAACGCGTTAACACTGTTTGAAATGGTCTTGATGAGACATAAACAATATCAGGCGTAGTTTTTCAAAAGAAATTCAGTCAAATTTCTATTAGTACTGTAGCAGTTTTCAAACAGACTTAGACACACTTTGTTGATCCACGAGGGAAGTAGCTCAGTTACTTTTTTATTCATATAGCCCTAAATCAAAGGAACGGATTCATTTACACTATTTCTTATGGGCAATTGCTTCATAATATGATGTGTGGCAGTACTGACAATAACAAACAGAAGAAGTCTGGAGCTTTTTACTTATATGACCCAATGCAAACAACCTACCCTAGTCATGGAGCCGGAAAAAAAAAGAGCTCACCCAGGTAACCAGAATGCAGCAAAAGCTCCAAATGTAAAGACAGTTCCTTCCGTGGTTGATTGAAATTAAGTATTAAAATAAGTCACACGTTGACTTGGTGAATTCTAGCTGTCAATATACTCCTCCCCTCTTAACCACGCCCCCAACCACGCCCCCCCCCCGACCACGCCCCCCACCTCCCGAAATCGGAGGTCTCAAGGTTGGCAAGTATGTTCCAAAGAGAAAATAATAATACCGGATAGTGGTACCTCAGTTTTTGTTAGTAATCCGTTCTAGACGGTTAGGGGGGAAACCCAATCATGCAAAATCTGAAGCAATTGCCCATAAGAAATAATGTAAATTAATCCGTTCCAAACCACAAATATATGTATACTTTTATTTAAATTTTATTTTGTATATTTTCATTGCTTTTTTATATTGTATATTTTATGTTGGCCTTTTTTTATTGTGTGTAACGTAATGTTGTTAAGCCCTTTGTGGCTTTTTGTCTGTGAAAGGTGCGATACATATAAATGTACAGCAGAAAATAAATAATTTTTACTTTCCAAAATTTTTTTCCAAATACATAAAAATGACAAAATAAATTATATTTACTTAAAATATTGACTTGTTGACAAAGACGGCGAGGAGCAAGGAGGAGGGACCTCTGCCATGAATTCACTCCTGTGTCTCACTTTCTTTTATCAAAGTGCTGGCACTCGCAACTTTCTTTGGCCCCATAATGGCTTATTTACAATAGCAGTTGTACTCAATAAAAAATAAAAAATAAATTGGTGAATGAGTCATATAAGATTCTCTGTTTAAGCGTTCGATACTCGGGCAAAGGCGATAGTTTCGTATGTGCAATGTACGGAAACTTTGGGGAAAGTTTGAGTACTTTTCTGTCAATACCAATCATTTTGTTTGGTTTTTGTAAGATTCAAATCTGATCAGCTAAATAAACTCAGTAAGTCCTGTAGAGGATGCATATATTTTTAAGAGTTCTTTCTTTATTCATAGTCATGTTTAAAGCAGCTAGTATTTTCCCATGTGTACTCTTTTTGCTTGTATCTTATGTCCGCAAGTAAACTCTGTGCTTTACCTTGAAGGGTTGGAATGTGGGAATATAGCATACTTCCTTTATACCTTATCAGTATTAGAACAAAGATACTGTATTCCTTTCTGGGCAGGGTGGGCGGATGTTTTCGTATTCAATAAGTTGTCTCTTCCCGTTTGATTTTCAGACCTCTGGTATTAGCGCACTGTAGGACTGGTCTCATAAAGCTTTAGTAAAACTTGATAATATTCCTATTCTGTCTTGATGGTCCTTCTTACTCTGCATATGTGTAATCTGAAAGAATTTGGGATTGACCAGTGACTTTAATATTAACGACGCCGGCTCGATTATATTACGACAAATATGAATGAAACACTCCTGCAGACATCACACATGGGACGGTTCAGTAAGTACGAATTGTTTTAGTTATATTGTAAAACTTACAAACGTCGCTTGGAGTGATTAATGAAGAATCCAAACGAGTAGAAACCGCGCTTTTTTTTTTTTTTGTGATAATATTCCTATTCTGTCTTGATGGTCCTTCTTACTCTGCATATGTGTAATCTGAAAGAATTTGGGATTGACCAGTGACTTTAATTCCCTGAGAGGAAGACTGGTCAAACACAACAGTCCACAGTGACGTTTTGATGAATTTAGTGAGGAATTTGTGAAAGTGAAACAATGCAAATAATACTAACACACTCGTAAACTTGACATATTAACGACGCCGGCTCGATTATATTACGACAAATATGAATGAAACACTCCTGCAGACATCACACATGGGACGGTTCAGTAAGTACGAATTGTTTTAGTTATATTGTAAAACTTACAAACGTCGCTTGGAGTGATTAATGAAGAATCCAAACGAGTAGAAACCGCGCTTTTCTTTTTTTTTTTTGATAATATTCCTATTCTGTCTTGATGGTCCTTCTTACTCTGCATATGTGTAATCTGAAAGAACTTGGGATCGACCAGTGACTTTAATTCCCTGAGAGGAAGACTGGTCAAACGCAGCAGTCCACAGTGACGTCTTGATGAATTTAGTGAGGAATTTGTGAAACTCAAACAATGCAAATAATACTAACACACTCGTAAACTTGACATATTAACGACGCCGGCTCGATTATATTACGACAAATATGAATGAAACACTCCTGCAGACATCACACATGGGACGGTTCGGTAAGTACGAATTGTTTTAGTTATATTGTAAAACTTACAAACGTCACTTGGAGTGATTAATGAAGAATCCAAACGAGTAGAAACCGCGCTTTTTTCTTTTTTTTTGATAATATTCCTATTCTGTCTTGATGGTCCTTCTTACTCTGCATATGTGTAATCTGAAAGAACTTGGGATTGACCAGTGACTTTAATTCCCTGAGAGGAAGACTGGTCAAACGCAGCAGTCCACAGTGACGTCTTGATGAATTTAGTGAGGAATTTGTGAAACTCAAACAATGCAAATAATACTAACACACTCGTAAACTTGACCTGTTAACGACGCCGGCTCGATTATATTACGACAAATATGAATGAAACACTCCTGCAGACATCACACATGGGACGGTTCAGTAAGTACGAATTGTTTTAGTTATATTGTAAAACTTACAAACGTCGCTTGGAGTGATTAATGTAGAATCCAAACGAGTAGAAACCGCGCTTTTTTTTTTTTTGGATAATATTCCTATTCTGTCTTGATGGTCCTTCTTACTCTGCATATGTGTAATCTGAAAAAATTTGGGATTGACCAGTGACTTTAATTCCCTGAGAGGAAGACTGGTCAAACGCAGCAGTCCACAGTGACGTCTTGATGAATTTAGTGAGGAATTTGTGAAACTGAAACAATGCAAATAATACTAACACACTCGTAAACTTGACATATTAACGACGCCGGCTCGATTATATTACGACAAATACGAATGAAACACTCCTGCAGACATCACACATGGGACGGTTCAGTAAGTACGAATTGTTTTAGTTATATTGTAAAACTTACAAACGTCGCTTGGAGTGATTAATGAAGAATCGAAACGAGTAGAAACCGCACTTTTTTTTTTTTTGTGATAATATTCCTATTCTGTCTTGATGGTCCTTCTTACTCTGCATATGTGTAATCTGAAAGAATTTGGGATTGACCAGTGACTTTAATTCCCTGAGAGGAAGACTGGTCAAACGCAGCAGTCCACTGTGACGTCTTGATGAATTTAGTGAGGAATTTGTGAAACTCAAAACAATGCAAATAATACTAACACACTCGTAAACTTGACATATTAACGACGCCGGCTCGATTATATTACGACAAATATGAATGAAACACTCCTGCAGACATCACACATGGGACGGTTCAGTAAGTACGAATTGTTTTAGTTATATTGTAAAACTTACAAACGTCGCTCGGAGTGATTAATGAAGAATCCAAACGAGTAGAAACCGCGCTTTTTTTTTTTTTTTGATAATATTCCTATTCTGTCTTGATGATCCTTCTTACTCTGCATATATGTAATCTGAAAGAATTTGAGATTGACCAGTGACTTTAATTCCCTGAAAGTAAAACTGGTCAAACGCAACAGTCCACAGTGATGTCTTGATGAATTTAGTGAGGAATTTGTGAAACTGAAACAATGCAAATAATAATACTAACACACTCGTAAACTTGACATATTAACGACGCCGGCTCGATTATATTACGACAAATACGAATGAAACACTCCTGCAGACATCACACATGGGACGGTTCAGTAAGTACGAATTGTTTTAGTTATATTGTAAAACTTACAAACGTCGCTCGGAGTGATTAATGAAGAATCCAAACGAGTAGAAACCGCGCTTTTTTTTTTTTTTTGGATAATATTCCTATTCTGTCTTGATGGTCCTTCTTACTCTGCATATGTGTAATCTGAAAGAATTTGGGATTGACCAGTGATTTTAATTCCCTGAGAGGAAGACTGGTCAAACGCAGCAGTCCACAGTGACGTCTTGATGAATTTAGTGAGGAATTTGTGAAACTCAAACAATGCAAATAATACTAACACACTCGTAAACTTGACATGTTAACGACGCCGGCTCGATTATATTACGACAAATATGAATGAAACACTCCTGCAGACATCACACATGGGACGGTTCAGTAAGTACGAATTGTTTTAGTTATATTGTAAAACTTACAAACGTCGCTTGGAGTGATTAATGAAGAATCCAAACGAGTAGAAACCGCGCTTTTTTTTTTTTTTTGGATAATATTCCTATTCTGTCTTGATGGTCCTTCTTACTCTGCATATGTGTAATCTGAAAGAATTTGGGATTGACCAGTGATTTTAATTCCCTGAGAGGAAGACTGGTCAAACGCAGCAGTCCACAGTGACGTCTTGATGAATTTAGTGAGGAATTTGTGAAACTCAAACAATGCAAATAATACTAACACACTCGTAAACTTGACATGTTAACGACGCCGGCTCGATTATATTACGACAAATATGAATGAAACACTCCTGCAGACATCACACACGGGACGGTTCAGTAAGTACGAATTGTTTTAGTTATATTGTAAAACTTACAAACGTCGCTTGGAGTGATTAATGAAGAATCCAAACGAGTAGAAACCGCGCTTTTTTTTTTTTTTTTGATAATATTCCTATTCTGTCTTGATGGTCCTTCTTACTCTGCATATATGTAATCTGAAAGAATTTGGGATCGACCAGTGACTTTAATTCCCTAAAAGGAAGACTGGTCTAACGCAGCAGTCCACGGTGACGTCTTGATGAATTTAGTGAGGAATTTGTGAAACTCAAACAATGCAAATAATACTAACACACTCGTAAACTTGACATGTTAACGACGCCGGCTCGATTATATTACGACAAATATGAATGAAACACTCCTGCAGACATCACATATGGGACGGTTCAGTAAGTACGAATTGTTTTAGTTATGTTGTAAAACTTACAAACGTCGCTTGGAGTGATTAATGAAGAATCCAAACGAGTAGAAATCGCGCTTTTTTTTTTTTTTTTTTGATAATATTCCTATTCTGTCTTGATGGTCCTTCTTACTCTGCATATGTGTAATCTGAAATAATTTAGGATTGACCAGTGACTTTAACTCCCTGAGAGGAAAACTGGTCAAACGCAACAGTCCACAGTGACGTTTTGATAAATTTAGTGAGGAATTTGTGAAACTCAAACAATGCAAATAATACTAACACACTCGTAAACTTGACATATTAACGACGCCGGCTCGATTATATTACGACAAATATGAATGAAACACTATTGCAGACATCACACATGGGACTGTTCAGTAAATATGAATTGTTTTAGTTATATTGTAAAACTTACAAACGTCGCTTGGAGTGATTAATGAAGAATCCAAACGAGTAGAAACCGCGCTTTTTTTTTTTTTTTTTGATAATATTCCTATTCTGTCTTGATGGTCCTTCTTACTCTGCATATGTGTAATCTGAAAGAACTTCGGATTGACCAGTGACTTTAATTCCAAACGTCGCTTGGAGTGATTAATGAAGAATCCAAATGAGTAGAAACCACGCTTTTTTTTTCTTTTTTCTTTTTTGCCGGTTCAAAGCTGCAAACAGCAGCAATCACTTTCAGGCAGCTGCACCTGTAGTGGGCAAACTCGTCCAACAACAAAGTGTCTTTACATGCGTTTCATGAAAACTATTTCCAAATATGGCCATAAATCATATGCACCGTTTCATGAGCCGCAGGGTACAAAGCGTGGGGGGGAAAAAAGCAGCGGCTTGTATTCTGCAATCTACAGTAGTTCAGGTGAGCCTCTTTTAGCGCGAATGAACCGTCTTAGGGCCACTCGCGCTCGCCAGCGTCGGATCAATGGTCACTTCACAACTCATTTCCTTTCACGCCTCCCCAACCGCCTCCGCGCTGGGAAATAAACGGCCGCAGGATCTATAAGTGCACAACCCATAACGTGTGCATCATGTTGTGTTGGGTAAAGGGCGGTTAATATAGGACTTTTTTTTTGTATGTGATGCATACCCCCCCCCCCCCCCCCCCCCGTAACCCCCCAAGTGGCTTAGAGTCATTTGATAGGCCACGGCCCCGCTATCCATTTAACAGAGCTTAAAGAAAAAACCCCACATATGCATATGCTGTCTTAAGCTGACAAGCAAAAGACAGGATTTTGCTAGAAGGCAGCTTTGGAGTGTTGTGAATTTAACAAGCATGTCTAGTATTACAGTTCTCCCCGCGCTTTAGCCATGAATAGTAACAAATCAGTCTCCGAAACGCACGCCACGACGGTTTGTTGTGGGTAACCCTCCTCCACCCCCCCGAACCGAAGCCGCCCTTTGTGCCTTGAGATCTTAAAACTGGTCGCAGGAAGTAAGTTAATGACGTCGCTGTCCTCCACAATCTCCAGGTATTTCTTCTTCTCTGCCTAGTTTGTTAACACTTTCTGCTCCTCAGATTACCTTCATCCCTGACCCACTTCTTGAATAGATAAAGAGCTCCGTGCCATCTCCCGGGCTGTTTGGAGTTGTAATACGAGCGGGCTGCTGAGGGAGATGCTCTTTTCTTTATGCATTGCTTCCAAACACTCGTGTGTGTGTGTGTGTGTGTGTGTGTGTGTTCTTGTATTTCTACCCTTCTTGAGACGCCAACAAGGAAAAGTAGCTTCCATATGAGGAGGTGTGAACAAGTTAGGACATAAATCATGGTCCCAATAGAGAAAACCATTACATCTAATAGAAAATGTCTCATTTATTATATTAATATTATTATATATTATATTATATATTATATATATTATTATATTATATTATATTATTATATATATTATTTATTTATTTATTATCATTTATTTGCACCCCCTGGTGGTGAAATCTATCAAAAATTAAGGTGGTCCCAAAAAGGAGGGATTTTTTCAAATGGACTGTGTCGAATTTAAAAGTGCTCCCCCTCTGGTCAACATATGAAATAACAAGTGTGTGTAAGAAATTGAAATGCGCCCCCTTTGGCCAATATTGTATTTAACATTTTTTTTTTTTAAATATGTATATAGAGACATACTGTAATAACTTGAAGTAAATAATGACAATTAAAAAACAATTATAAACAAAAAATAAAAAAATTAATTAATAGTCACAATGTCGACTTTTTTCTTATAAATTGGGAACAATTTATTTATTATTTTATTTTTTTAATTTTATTTTTAATTTTTTAATTTATTTTTAAATTATGCAATTTCTTCTTGTGAAATTTGAAATTCTTGTGAAAGTCATTTTTCACAGCAAGTTTTTTGTATATTTACATAGTAATAATGTATATTATTAATGTTGTATATACAAACCTTTATATATCTAGAAAGGGTGGTCCTAAAGAGGTAGGCATTTTTCGGAGTTGTCAAGAAGGGATTAAATACAAATATGTGTGTGTGTGTGTGTGTGTGTTCTTGTATTTCTACCCTTCTTGAGACACCAACAAGGAAAAGTAGCTTCCATATGAGGAGGTGTGAACAAGTTAGGACATAAATCATGGTCCCAATACGGAAAACCATCGCATCTAATAGAGAATGTCTCATTTGCACCCCCTGGTGGTGAAATCTATCAAAAATTAAGGTGGTCCCAAAAAGGAGGGATTTTTTCAAATGGACTGTGTCGAATTTAAAAGTGCTCCCCCTCTGGTCAACATATGAAATAACAAGTGTGTGTAAGAAATTGAAATGCGCCCCCTTTGGCCAAAATTGTATTTAACTTTTTTTTTTTTAATATGTATATAGAGACATACTGTAATAACTTGAAGTAAATAATGAAAATTAAAAAACAATTATAAACAAAAAATAAAAAAATTAATTAATAGTCACAATGTCGACTTTTTTCTTATAAATTGGGAACAATTTATTTATTATTTTATTTTTTTAATTTTATTTTTTTATTTTTTTTTTATTTTTAAATTATGCATTTATTAATCAATCAACAAAACAATACACAACAACACCATAACAATGCTATCCAATTCCAAAACCAAAGCCGTCCCAGCAACATTAAGAACAACAATAAACAGAGCAATTGAGAGAAATTGAGGACACACAAATCCAAATGTAGTGAAACAAAAATGAACATTATCGAAAACAGCATCAATATTAGAATCAATTTCAAAATAGCAGTGATTAAAAAAAAACTCATTGATATCATCATTAAAACATTAATAAAAAATAATGTTCTTTCTGTTTCTGTAATATTGCAATATTTTCTCGTAAAATTATTACTTGTTTTATGTAAAATTATTACTTTTTAATGCAAAATGGTGGAATTCTGACTTTTATCACAATATTGCCATTTTTTTTGTTGTTCTTGTAAAAAATTTTAGAGTAAAATTATGACTTTTGTCATAAATTTGCCAAGTAAAATTCAGATTATTATTATAATATTGCCAAAATTGTAAAGTTGTCTTATAAAATTGTGAGTTTTGTCGAGTAAAATTACGACTCTTCATAAAATTGCCAACATTTTAAGCTCTTCTTGTAAAATTGCGACTGTTACTGAGTACAATTCCAACTTTTATCATAATATTGCAAAAATGTTCGTTTTTTTTTGTAAAATTTTGACTTGCGTTGAGTAAAATGACGACTTCCATTATAATACTACCAAAATTCTTGTGAAATTTTTTCTTGTGAAATTGTGACCTTTTTCTTCTTGTGAAATTTGAAATTCTTGTGAAAGTCATTTTTCACAACAAGTTTTTTGTATATTTGCGTAGTAATAATGTATATTATTAATGTTGTAAATACAAATCTTTATATATCTAGAAAGAGTGGCCCTAAAGAGATATGAATTTTTCGGAAGTGTCAAGAAGGTAACAAATACAAGTATGTGTGTGTGTGTTCTTGTATTTCTACCCTTCTTGAGACACCAACAAGGAAAAGTAGCTTCCATATGAGGAGGTGTGAACAAGTTAGGACATAAATCATGGTCCCAATACGGAAAACCATTGCATCTAATATTCTCATTTGCACCCCTGGTGGCCGTTTTAAAAGTGCTCCCCCTCTGGTCAATATATGAAATAACAAGTGTGTGTAAGAATTTGAAGTGCTCCCCCTCTGGCCAACATATGTGATAACAAGTGTGTGTAAGAAATGAGCCTCCTTTGGCCAAAATGTATTAAAAAAAAAAAAAAAAAAATATATATATATATATATATATATATATATATATATATATATATATATATATATATATATATATATATATATATATATATATATATATATATATATATATATATGTCTACAGGACATACTGTAATAACTTGAAGTAAATAAAAAACAAAAATTACAAAAACAAATAAATGAACTAAAAACAGTCTTTTTCTCACAAGGTGTCGACTTTTTTGTTGTAAAATTGGGAACTATTTCTCATATTCTTTCGGTTTCTGTAATGGTGCAATATTTTCTCGTAAAATTGTTACTTTTTTTTAATTGTAAAATTATTACTTTTTAATGCAAAAACGGTGACATATGTCATGTAATAATTCTGACTTTTATCACAATATTGCCCTTTTTTTTTTGTGAAATTATGACTTTTGTCATAATTTTGCCAAGTAAAATTCCGTCCGCCCTGAGATGGGTAGGTTGTGAGTTCAAACCCCGGCCGAGTCATACCAAAGACTATGAAAATGGGACCCATTACCTCCCTGCTTGGCACTCAGCATCAAGGTGTTGGAATTGGGGGTTAAATCACCAAAAATGATTCCCGGGCGCGGCCACCGCTGCTGCCCACTGCTCCCCTCACCTCCCAGGGGGTGATCAAGGGTGATGATAGGTCATATGCAGAGAATAATTTTGCCACACCTCGTGTGTGTGTGTGACAATCATTGGTACTTTAACTTGACTTATTACTATAATATTGCCAACATTTTAAAGTTTTCTTATAAAATTGTGACATTTGTCGAGTAAAATTACAACTTTTATCACAATATTGCACAGTTTTTCTTGTAATATTTTGACTTGCGTTGGTCCTCATCAAGTACGACTTAATATAATACTGCCAAATTTTTTAGTTTTTTCTTGTGAAATTGTGACCTTTTTCTTGTGAAATTGTGAACCTTTTCTTGGGAAATTGTGACCTTGTTCTTGTGAATTTATGAGCTTTTTCTTGCGAAATTCCAACTTTTATCACAATATTGCACAAATGTTCAGTTTTTCTTGTAATATTTTGACTTGCGTTGAGTAAAATTACGACTTATTATAATACTGCCAAATTCTTTTTAGTTTTTTCTTGTGAAATTGTGACCTTTTTCTTGTGAAATTGTGACCTTTTTCTTGTGAAATTGTGACCTTTTTCTTGTTAATTTATGACCTTTTTCTTGTGAAATTCCAACTTTTATCACAATATTGCACAAATGTTCAGTTTTTCTTGTAATATTTTGACTTGCGTTGAGTAAAATTACGACTTATTATAATACTGCCAAATTTGTTTGTTTTTTCTTGTGAAATTGTGACCTTTTCCTTGTGAAATTGTGACCTTTTTCTTGTGAAATTGTGACCTTTTTCTTGTGAAATTGCGACCTTTTTCTTGTGAAATTATGACCCTTTTCTTGTGAAATTCCAACTTTTATCACAATATTGCACAAATGTTCAGTTTTTCTTGTAATATTTTGACTTGCGTTGAGTAAAATTGCGACTTATTATAATACTGCCAAATTTTTTAGTTTTTTATTGTGAAATTGTGATCTTTTTTTTGTGAAATTGTGACCTTTTTCTTCTGAATTTATGACCTTTTTCTTGTGAAATTCTAACTTTTATCACAATATTGCACAAATGTTCAGTTTTTCTTGTAATATTTTGACTTGCGTTGGTAAAATTACGACTTATTATAATACTGCCAAATTTTTTCGTTTTTTCTTGTGAAATTGTGACCGTTTTCTTGTGAAATTGTGACCTTTTTCTTGTGAAATTGTGACCTTTTTCTTGTGAAATTCCAACTTTTATCACAATATTGCACAAATGTTCAGTTTTTCTTGTAATATTTTGACTTGCGTTGAGTAAAATTACGACTTATTATAATACTGCCAAATTTTTTTCTTTTCTTGTGAAATTGTGACCTTTTTCTTGTGAAATTGTGACCTTTTTCTTGTGAAATTATGACCTGTTTAGCCCTTTGAGACACTTGTGATTTAAGGCTATATAAATAAACATTGATTGATTGATTGATTGATTTTTCTTGTGAAATTCCAACTTTTATCACAACATTGCACAAATATTCAGTTTTTCTTGTAATATTTTGACTTGCGTTGGTAAAATTACGACTTATTATAATACTGCCAAATTTTTTAGTTTTTTATTGTGAAATTGTGACCTTTTTCTTGTGAAATTGTCACCTTTTTCTTATGAAATTCCAACTCATTTTTCACAACAAGCTTTTTTATATTTGCATAGTATGTATATATTATTAATGTTATAAATACACATCTTCATACATCTAGAAAGGGTGGTCCTAAAAAGGTATTGTTCAGAGGTCTCAAGAAGGTAACAAATACAAAAATGTGTGTGTGTGTGTGTGTGTGTGTTTGTGTGTCTGTGTGTGTGTGTACATATGGAGGATTTGAAGCTCCTCTTCACAGCCTCTCATACAAATGCAGTAAATAAGCGCCACGCCACGGGGAATTCGAAGCTACCAAACAGACTGACGTGTTACTCAGCGTCGGCTCTCCTCTCCGGCATCTGCGTCTTCTTCGACTTTAACTCCGAACTCACCGCACGGAGCACTTTCTCGGAAAAAAACAGTAGAGGGATTTGCTTTTCAATAACATAGCCGCCATTTTTTGTATAAACGCTGTGCTCAAACAGAGCCTGATGACCTTAACTTACCTTAACTTTGATCTGTGGCGGAGCTTGTGACTGGAAACACTTGCGTCTCAAATTAGTTGGTGGGACAGCACAATTTGAACACGGAACATGCCTTTTAAAAAGAAAAAAAACACTTTAAGATAGTAAATATTGTAGGAATCCAAAAACCAGTGAAGTTGGCCCGTTGTGTAAATCGTAAAAAAAAAAAAAAAAACAGAATACAATGATTTGCAAATCCTTCCCAACCTATATTCAACCGAATAGACTGCAAAGACGAAGTGCAAGTTAAAACTCTACTATGCAAAGCGAAAGCCATTTATCAACAACACCCAGATGGACTGATGCAAAGTGGAAAAGTGTTCTGTGGTCTGACGAGTCCACATTTCATATTGTTTTTGGAAACTGTGGACGTCGTGTCCTCCGGAACAAAGAGGAAAAGAACCATCCGGATTGTTATAGGCGCAAAGTTGAAAAGCCAGCATGTGTGATGGTATGGGGGTGTATTAGTGCCCAAGACATGGGTAACTTACACATCTGTGAAGGCACCTTTTATGCTGAAAGGTACATACAGGTTTTGGAGCAACATATGTTGCCATCCAAGCAACGTTATCACGGACGCCCCTGCTTATTTCAGCAAGACAATGCCAAAACACGTGTTACAACAGCGTGGCTTCATAGTAAAAGAGTGCGGGTACTAGACTGGCCCTGCCTGCAGTCCAGACCTGTCTACCATTGAAAATGTGTGGCGCATTATGAAGCCTAAAATACCACAACGGAGACCCCCGGACTGTTGAACAACTTAAGAATGGGAAAGAATTCCACCTGAAAAGCTTCAGAAATTGGCCTCCTCAGTTCCCAAACGTTTACTGAGTGTTGTTAAAAGGAAAGGCCATGTAATGCCCCTGTGCCAACTTTTTTGCAATGTGTTGCTGCCATTAAATTCAAAGTTAAAACATTAAATATTTGGTCTTTGCAGTCTATTCAATTGAATATAAGTTGAGAAGGATTTGCAAATCATTGTATTCTGTTTTTATTTACCATTTACACACCGTGCCAACTTTACTGGTTTTGGGTTTTGTATGAAAACAATACAATAAAATGTACTATAGTAGTTGTATGAAGTCATGTAATAATAATGCACAGTGTGTATCTTGGACAGTATCTCCTTCCACTTGCTTCTCCCTCTAACACACCTTCTGCAGCTTTTCAATATTTTCATGGATAAATGTCCACCGTTCACATTTTATTTTAACATTCTTGGCTGGCTTTAGACTCATTCTGCTTCAGTACGTTTTTTTTTTGCTTTGCCACATTTTTGATGATTTATTTTGTCATTCAATGAATATCATCCACTTCTTCTTCTCAGCACTGTCCTTCACGCTCACTTTCTTCCTTCCACGCTTGGGAAAGAAAGTCGTGTCAATCTCTATAGCCGGAGGCTAATGCCAGCGCGTAGGACCAGATGTTTTTGATCTGACGTCACGGGGTTCACTGTGACATTTTGCTCCACCAACAAATGGCGAGGATGCCTGTAACTCACGTTTTTTACTTGCAAATGAAAGCATTAGAAATAGCCAGCTCTTATCTCAAAGCATTCTTAAGTCGAGGTACCACTGTAATTGTTTTTTTTTTTTTTTCTCTCACCGAAACCACAAATATGTCTGAGCATGAATTGGAAGCAGTTCATCATTGCTGGAAATGTAAAAACTCATATTTATAAGAATCTGGAGTACTTTTTCTTGTGAAATTGTGACCTTTTTCTTGTGAAATTGTGACCTTTTTCTTGTGAAATCCCAACTAATTTTTCACAACAAGCTTTTTTATATTTGCATAGTATGTATATATTATTAATGTTGTAAAGGGGAAGGATGAGTAAAAAAAAAATACAATCTAGACTGGGCCCAGTCTGGAGTGGGAAAAAACTTCCATAGCAAAGCATATATACATCTCGAGATATCTAGCAACAGAGGGAAGGGAGTGCGGGGTCATGGTGGTCGGCCGCAGCTCTCAGGCGCTGACCATCCAATATGTTCACGTTCCTCATCAAGTACGCTTATTTGCCCGCTCGGCGCAACATAGCTGCTTCCGCCGCGATAAAAGTGAGCGTACGCAGACGCGGCCTTTTGTCAAACGGCACTTCAAGCTTGACTAGACACTAAGCTGATACCGCGTCCTTTCTCATATTCTTTCAGTTTCTGTAATGGTGCAATATTTTCTCGTAAGATTATTACTTTTTTTTTTATTGTAAAATTATTACTTTTTAATGCAAAACGGTGACATATGTCATGTAAAATTCTGACTTTTATCACAATATTGCCAATTTTTTTAGTGAAATTATGACTTTTGTCATAATTTTGCCAAGTAAAATTCCGTCCGCCCTGAGATGGGTAGGTTGTGAGTTCAAACCCCGGCCGAGTCATACCAAAGTCTATAAAAATGGGAGCCATTACCTCCCTGCTTGGCACTCAGCATCAAGGGTTGGAATTGGGGGTTAAATCACCAAAAATGATTCCCGGGCGCGGCCACCGCTGCTGCCCACTGCTCCCCTCACCTCCCAGGGGGTGATCAAGGGTGATGATAGGTCATATGCAGAGAATAATTTCGCCACACCTAGTGTGTGTGTGTGACAATCTTTGGTACTTGAACTTAACTTATTATTATAATATTGCCAACATTTTAAAGATTTCTTATAAAATTGTGACTTTTGTCGAGTAAAATTACGACTTTTATCACAATATTGCACAAATGTTCAGTTTTTCTTGTAACATTTTGACTTGCGTTGAGTAAAATTACGACTTATTATAACACTGCCAAATTTTTTTGTTTTTTCTTGTGAAATTGTGACCCTTTTCTTGTGAAATTGTGACCTTTTTCTTGTGAAATCCCAAATAATTTTTCACAACAAGCTTTTTTATATTTGCATAGTATGTATATATTATTAATGTTGTAAAGGGGAAGGATGACTAAAAAAAATACAATCTAGACTGGGCCCAGTCTGGAGTGGCAAAAAACGTCCATAGCAAAGTATATATACATCTCGAGATATCTAGCAACAGAGGGAAGGGAGTGCGGGGTCATGGTGGTCGGCCGCAGCTCTCAGGCGCTGACCATCCAATATGTTCACATTCCTCATCAAGTACGCTTATTTGCCCGCTCGGCACAACATAGCTGCTTCCGCCGCGATAAAAGTGAGCGTATGCAGACGCGGCCTTTTGTCAAACGGCACTTCAAGCTTGACTAGACACTAAGCTGATACCGCGTCCTTTCTCATATTCTTTCAGTTTCTGTAATGGTGCAATATTTTCTCGTAAGATTATTACTTTTTTTTAATTGTAAAATCATTACTTTTTAATGCAAAACGGTGACATATGTCATGTAAAATTCTGACTTTTATCACAATATTGCCAATTTTTTTCGTGAAATTATGACTTTTGTCATAATTTTGCCAAGTAAAATTCCGTCCGCCCTGAGATGGGTAGGTTGTGAGTTCAAACCCCGGCCGAGTCATACCAAAGTCTATAAAAATGGGAGCCATTACCTCCCTGCTTGGCACTCAGCATCAAGGGTTGGAATTGGGGGTTAAATCACCAAAAATGATTCCCGGGCGCGGCCACCGCTGCTGCCCACTGCTCCCCTCACCTCCCAGGGGGTGATCAAGGGTGATGATAGGTCATATGCAGAGAATAGTTTCGCCACACCTAGTGTATGTGTGACAATCTTTGGTACTTTAACTTAACTTATTATAATATTGCCAACATTTTAAAGATTTCTTATAAAATTGTGACTTTTGTCGAGTAAAATTAGGACTTTTATCACAATACTGCACAAATGTTCAGTTTTTCTTGTAACATTTTGACTTGCGTTGAGTAAAATTATGACTTATTATAATACTGCCAAATTTTTTTGTTTTTTCTTGTGAAATTGTGACCTTTTTCTTGTGAAATTGTGACCTTTTTCTTGTGAAATCCCAACTAATTTTTCACAACAAGCTTTTTTATATTTGCACAGTATGTATATATTATTAATGTTGTAAATACAAATCTTCATATATCTAGAAAGGGTGGTCCTAAAGAGGTATTTTTCGGAGGTCTCAAGAAGGTAACAAATACAAGAATGTATGTGTGTGTGTGTGTGTGTGTGTGTGTGTGTGTGTGTGTGTGTGTGTGTGTGTGTGTGTGTGTGTGTGTGTGTTTGTGTGTACATATGGAGGATTTGAAGCTCCTCTTCACAGCCTCTCATACATACTTTTTCTTGTGAAATTGTGACCTTTTTCTTGTGAAATCCCAACTAATTTTTCACAACAAGCTTTTTTATATTTGCATAGTATGTATATATTATTAATGTTGTAAAGGGGAAGGATGAGTAAAAAAAAAATACAATCTAGACTGGGCCCAGTCTGGAGTGGGAAAAAACTTCCATAGCAAAGCATATATTGGGGCGGCATGGCGTAGTGGGTAGAGCAACCGTGCCAGAAACCTGAGGGTTGCAGGTTCGCTCCCCGCCTCTTACCATCCGAATATCGCTGCCGTTGTGTCCTTGGGCGGGACACTTCACCCTTTGCCCCCGGTGCCACTCACACCGGTGAATTGAATGATGAATGTTAGGTGGTGGTCGGAGGGGCCGTTGGCGCAAATTGCAGCCACGCTTCCGTCAGTCTACTCCAGGGCAGCTGTGGCTATGAAAGTAGCTTACCACCACCAGGTGTGAATGAATGATGGGTTCTACATGTAAAGCGACTTTGGGTACTTAGAAAAGCGCTATATAAATCCCAGGTATTATTATTATTATTATTATATATACATCTCGAGATATCTAGCAACAGAGGGAAGGGAGTGCGGGGTCATGGTGGCCGGCCGCAGCTCTCAGGCGCTGACCATCCAATATGTTTACGTTCCTCATCAAGTACGCTTATTTGCCCGCTCGGCGCAACATAGCTGCTTCCGCCGCGATAAAAGTGAGCGTATGCAGACGCGGCCTTTTGTCAAACGGCACTTCAAGCTTGACTAGACACTAAGCTGATACCGCGTCCTTTCTCATATTCTTTCAGTTTCTGTAATGGTGCAATATTTTCTCGTAAGATTGTTACTTTTTTTTATTGTAAAATTATTACTTTTTAATGCAAAACGGTGACATATGTCATGTAAAATTCTGACTTTTATCACAATATTGCCAATTTTTTTTGTGAAATTATGACTTTTGTCATAATTTTGCCAAGTAAAATTCCGTCCGCCCTGAGATGGGTAGGTTGTGAGTTCAAGCCCCGGGCCGAGTCATACCAAAGTCTATAAAAATGGGAGCCATTACCTCCCTGCTTGGCACTCAGCATCAAGGGTTGGAATTGGGGGTTAAATCACCAAAAATGATTCCCGGGCACGGCCACCGCTGCTGCCCACTGCTCCCCTCACCTCCCAGGGGGTGATCAAGGGTGATGATAGGTCATATGCAGAGAATAATTTCGCCACACCTAGTGTGTGTGTGACAATCTTTGGTACTTTAACTTAACTTATTATTATAATATTGCCAAAAATTTTAAAGATTTCTTATAAAATTGTGACTTTTGTCGAGTAAAATTACGACTTTTATCACAATATTGCACAAATGTTCCGTTTTTCTTGTAATATTTTGACTTGCGTTGAGTAAAATTACGACTTATTATAACACTGCCAAATGTTTTTGTTTTTTCTTGTGAAATTGTGACCTTTTTCTTGTGAAATTGTGACCTTTTTCTTGTGAAATCCCAACTAATTATTCACAACAAGCTTTTTTATATTTGCATAGTATGTATATATTATTAATGTTGTAAAGGGGAAGGATGACTAAAAAAAATACAATCTAGACTGGGCCCAGTCTGGAGTGGGAAAGAACTTCCATAGCAAAGCATATATTGGGGCGGCATGGCGTAGTGGGTAGAGCAACCGTGCCAGAAACCTGAGGGTTGCAGGTTCGCTCCCCGCCTCTTACCATCCGAATATCGCTGCCGTTGTGTCCTTGGGCGGGACACTTCACCCTTTGCCCCCGGTGCCACTCACACCGGTGAATTGAATGATGAATGATAGGTGGTGGTCGGAGGGGCCGTTGGCGCAAATTGCAGCCACGCTTCCGTCAGTCTACTCCAGGGCAGCTGTGGCTATGAAAGTAGCTTACCACCACCAGGTGTGAATGAATGATGGGTTCTACATGTAAAGCGACTTTGGGTACTTAGAAAAGCGCTATATAAATCCCAGGTATTATTATTATTATTATATATACATCTCGAGATATCTAGCAACAGAGGGAAGGGAGTGCGGGGTCATGGTGGTCGGCCGCAGCTCTCAGGCGCTGACCATCCAATATGTTCACATTCTTCATCAAGTACGCTTATTTGCCCGCTCGGCACAACATAGCTGCTTCCGCCGCGATAAAAGTGAGCGTATGCAGACGCGGCCTTTTGTCAAACGGCACTTCAAGCTTGACTAGACACTAAGCTGATACCGCGTCCTTTCTCATATTCTTTCAGTTTCTGTAATGGTGCAATATTTTCTCGTAAGATTATTACTTTTTTTTAATTGTAAAATTATTACTTTTTAATGCAAAACGGTGACATATGTAATGTAAAATTCTGACTTTTATCACAATATTGCCAATTTTTTTAGTGAAATTATGACTTTTGTCATAATTTTGCCAAGTAAAATTCCGTCCGCCCTGAGATGGGTAGGTTGTGAGTTCAAACCCCGGCCGAGTCATACCAAAGTCTATAAAAATGGGAGCCATTACCTCCCTGCTTGGCACTCAACATCAAGGGTTGGAATTGGGGGTTAAATCACCAAAAATGATTCCCGGGCGCGGCCACCGCTGTTGCCCACTGCTCCCCTCACCTCCCAGGGGGTGATCAAGGGTGATGATAGGTCATATGCAGAGAATAATTTTGCCACACCTAGTGTGCGTTTGTGACAATCATAGGTACTTTAACTTTAACTTGACTTATTATTATAATATTGCCAACATTTTAAAGTTTTCTTATAAAATTGTGACATTTGTCGAGTAAAATTACAACTTTTATCACAATATTGCACAGTTTTTCTTGTAATATTTTGACTTGCGTTGGTCCTCATCAAGTACGACTTAATATAATACTGCCAAATTTTTTTGTTTTTTCTTGTGAAATTGTGACCTTTTCTTGTGAAATTGTGACCTTTTTCTTGTGAAATTGTGACCTTTTTCTTGTGAAATTATGACATTTTTCTTGTGAAATTCCAACTTTTATCACAATATTGCACAAATGTTCAGTTTTTCTTGTAATATTTTGACTTGCGTTGAGTAAAATTACGACTTATTATAATACTGCCAATTTTTTTTGTTTTTACTTGTGAAATTGTGACCTTTTTCTTGTGAAATTGTGACCTTTTTCTTGTGAAATTGTGACCTTTTTCTTGTGAAATCCCAACTAATTTTTCACAACAAGCTTTTTTATATTTGCATAGTATGTATATATTATTAATGTTGTAAAGGGGAAGGATGAGTAAAAAAAAATACAATCTAGACTGGGCCCAGTCTGGAGTGGGAAAAAACCTCCATAGCAAAGCATATATTGGGGCGGCATGGCGTAGTGGGTAGAGCAACCGTGCCAGAAACCTGAGGGCTGCAGGTTCGCTCCCCGCCTCTTACCATCCGAATATCGCTGCCGTTGTGTCCTTGGGCGGGACACTTCACCCTTTGCCCCCGGTGCCACTCACACCGGTGAATTGAATGATGAATGTTAGGTGGTGGTCGGAGGGGCCGTTGGCGCAAATTGCAGCCACGCTTCCGTCAGTCTACCCCAGGGCAGCTGTGGCTATGAAAGTAGCTTACCACCACCAGGTGTGAATGAATGATGGGTTCTACATGTAAAGCGACTTTGGGTACTTAGAAAAGCGCTATATAAATCCCAGGTATTATTATTATTATTATATATACATCTCGAGATATCTAGCAACAGAGGGAAGGGAGTGCGGGGTCATGGTGGTCGGCCGCAGCTCTCAGGCGCTGACCATCCAATATGTTCACATTCCTCATCAAGTACGCTTATTTGCCCGCTCGGCACAACATAGCTGCTTCCGCCGCGATAAAAGTGAGCGTATGCAGACGCGGCCTTTTGTCAAACGGCACTTCAAGCTTGACTAGACACTAAGCTGATACCGCGTCCTTTCTCATATTCTTTCAGTTTCTGTAATGGTGCAATATTTTCTCGTAAGATTGTTACTTTTTTTTTATTGTAAAATTATTACTTTTTAATGCAAAACGGTGACATATGTCATGTAAAATTCTGACTTTTATCACAATATTGCCAATTTTTTTAGTGAAATTATGACTTTTGTCATAATTTTGACAAGTAAAATTCCGTCCGCCCTGAGATGGGTAGGTTGTGAGTTCAAGCCCCGGCCGAGTCATACCAAAGCCTATAAAAATGGGAGCCATTTCCTCCCTGCTTGGCACTCAGCATCAAGGGTTGGAATTGGGGGTTAAATCACCAAAAAATGATTCCCGGGCGCGGCCACCGCTGCTGCCCACTGCTCCCCTCACCTCCCAGGGGGTGATCAAGGGTGATGATAGGTCATATGCAGAGAATAATTTCGCCACACCTAGTGTATGTGTGACAATCTTTGGTACTTTAACTTAACTTATTATTATAATATTGCCAACATTTTAAAGATTTCTTATAAAATTGTGACTTTTGTCGAGTAAAATTAGGACTTTGATCACAATATTGCACAAATGTTCAGTTTTTCTTGTAACATTTTGACTTGCGTTGAGTAAAATTACGACTTATTATAACACTGCCAAATTTTTTTGTTTTTTCTTGTGAAATTGTGACCTTTTTCTTGTGAAATTGTGACCTTTTTCTTGTGAAATTGTGACCTTTTTCTTGTGAAATCCCAACTAATTTTTCACAACAAGCTTTTTTATATTTGCATAGTATGTATATATTATTAATGTTGTAAAGGGGAAGGATGAGTAAAAAAAAAATACAATCTAGACTGGGCCCAGTCTGGAGTGGGAAAAAACCTCCATAGCAAAGCATATATACATCTCGAGATATCTAGCAACAGAGGGAAGGGAGTGCGGGGTCATGGTGGTCGGCCGCAGCTCTCAGGCGCCGACCATCCAATATGTTCACGTTCCTCATCAAGTACGCTTATTATCATAGCTGCTTCCGCCGCGATAAAAGTGAGCGTATGCAGACGCGGCCTTTTGTCAAACGGCACTTCAAGCTTGACTAGACACTAAGCTGATACCACGTCCTGCACATGCATTTTTATCAGAGGTTTACACGATAAATATACATTAGATCTGCCATGCGTGGCATTGCTCCAGCCGTGCCGTTTTTTTTTTGTTTGGACTCCATCAGGCAAGTCAGCGCCGCGGTCTTCATTTGCACGTTTTCTCTTCCCGCCCTAAACATTTGCCTCGGCAACGTTTCACTTCCTAATAACGGCCGTAATTGTCCTGTCCGCGCGTAGAGCGCAGCGACGGAACGACCGCGCTTTTTGGCACATCCATCAAAGCCAGGAGCAAAAATCAGAAAGGCTGCCTTTTTTCACGCGCTGTGCAACCCGAGTGCCGCCTTTTTTTTTTTCTTGTTAGGAGAAATTACAGCCACTAACTTGAGCTCCTTCAGCATGAAATTGAAAAAGAAGCATTTCTCGCACATTTCCATTCTTGATTCGATGAAAGGTGTAGATTAGCCCCGTTTTTTTTGGAAAAGGAACAATAGAGTTCTCCCTTTATGGAGTCTGATGCCTTCCCACACCTGTGCATTGCTACCTTTTGCATCCGTCGAGCCTGGCCTCGTCACACTCCATCCCACCTCCAGCACTCATGCATGCGGCAGATAGAGCGTGGGAACACTGATGGATAGACACGTATCTTCTGCAGCTCGCTTAAAGGTCAAACACACCTCGTCATAATTGGAATGTTCACAAGACCACCGGGCGGGTAGGAGAGGCAAATAAAGTGAGACTAGTCGGTAGCTCGCTCGAGAAAGGAACAGGAACCAGGAGTAGTCTTCAGTTTAAGGTCAGACAAACTCTCCCATCGACCCTGGAGTTGGGTGACACCTGACCTGAGCTCGACAGGACCAGACACTCCACATGCAATTGACCCGCAATCTGAAAAACCCCCCACCCTAAAACAGAGTCCTAATCCCTGGACTCCTGACAAGCTAAATGCAGGACCAGTTTGCTTATTTTAAAGGGGAACATTATCAATTATCATTATCAATTATTGGCCTGCCGCAGGGTCCCTTCCCAGTGGGACGTGCAACGAGGACCTCCCTAGGGAGACGCTCGTGAGGCATTTGTACGAGATGCCCGAACCACCTAAGCTGGTTCCTTTCCAAGCGAAGGAGCAGCGGCTCTACTCCGAGTCTCTCTCGGGTGACTGAACTTCTCACCCTATCTCTAAGGGAGATGCCAGCCACCCTTCTGAGGAAACTCATTTCGGCCGCTTGTATCCGCGATCTTATTCTTTCAGTCATGACCTACACTTCATGACCATAGGTGAGAGTAGGAAGGTAGATAGCTCGGTAGACCGAGAGCTTTGCCTTCTGGCTCAGCTCTCGTTTCGTCACAACGGTGCGGCAGAAAGACTGCAATACTGCCCCAGCTGCTCCGATTCTCCGGCTGATTTCCTTCTCCATCTTTCCCTCACTCGTGAACCAAGACCCCAAGATACTTAAACTCCTCCGCCCGGGACAGAGTCTCGTCCTCTACCTGGACTGTACAATCCATCGGTTTCCTGCTAAGAATCATGGTCCGTAAACCAGGCACGGGTAGATTTTGCGCTGTGTGCAGGCGCCAAGTCCTGTTGGAACTTGAAATCTCCATCTCCATAGAGCAGGTCAGCAGCAGGAAGCATGAAGAGCTCTAAAACTTGCTGGTAGACGGCTGCGTTGACCCTGGATCTCAGGAAACAGAGTGGACCGACACCAGCAGATGACATGGCACCCCAAACCATCACTGATGGTGGAAACTTTACACTAGACTTCAGGCAACGTGGATCCTGTGCCTCTCCTGTCTTCCTCCAGACTCTGGGACCTCGATTTCCAAAGGAAATGCAAAATTTGCATGGTTGGGTGATGGTTTGGGGTGCCATGTCATCTGCTGGTGTGGGGGGTTCAGGCTTCGCCCCCCGACGCAAAAATGATTATTAGCATTCAGACAGGTTAAAATGTTGCTAAAACCATCACTTTTCTATCAGTCACAGTGACTTTTCAAAACAAAAATATTACAGCAAAAATCATATGGGTTGATTGACATGTTTATTCTGTAAGCTAACTTCAATAGTTTGACATTATTTTGACAGTTAATGCCAGTTATCCTGTCAACCTTTCACAAGACTTCAATTTGTTCATTGAAAGTATAAACAGTATAAACACTTTTTACAGCAAACAAATGGTAAAACAGTACTAAACAATTCCATTAAAAAAAAAATTGGTGTCATTATTAACTTTCTGTCCAAGCTTGTATAATCTACTGCCTTGTTCAATTGTATAAAATATTCTGTGCCTAAAATTCACTTTTCTATCACAATTATCATACTGTAAACATGGTAAGCTAACTTCATTAAAATTAATAGTCCTGTCAATAGCATGGAATTACAATTCAAATGTCGTTTTTTTGTAAGCCTTTCAAAAGAATTCAAAATATGAAAAATGAATGCAAATTAATGGAAGCCATCAGACACTTGAAAAGTGGCACATCACATCTCTAATGTAATCATTTGAACTTTTCAACAGAAATAGCACTGCAAAAATATTAAGGACATACTTCTGTATTTTGGTAGTTATGCTGTCAACATTTAACAAGATTTCTTCAACTTGGACTTGAAAGCATAAATAGTATAAACACTTTCAACAGTATAACAGTACTAAACAATTCCAATAGATAACATTGGTGTCATTACCTTTTTGTGGCTAAAATCCGAAAAACGTTGAAAGTTTTCCACTTGTATCGCTAGCAACGGCATTAGACTTGTGTTTTTTTGTCCCAACGTGGTCTTTTACATGGCTAATTCCTCCGTGTCCGATCGAAAAATCTTGTCTGCGCAAGGTGCAATTCGCGTAGTTTTCACCCTTTTTGGAACGGATAATTATTCCCGGATAGGCTTTTGAATATTCTTCACGGAATGACTGCAGTTTTCTTTTCGGTTTAAGACTCGTTTGCGATTTTTCTCCGGCTGATTCCATGATCGTTCGCTCGTTTGGAAACAACGGCAACAGGTGCCTCGTGCTTGGCAGCGGTGCTATAAATAGCCTCGCGCATTTTAAAAAAATATTTTTTTTTAATTAATGAAAAAACATATTTTTTATCACTGCAACCGTAACCCGGAATAGGTTGATGAAAACCGTACTAATTACGGGAAAACCGGAGTAGTTGGCAGGTATGCATTTCCAACGATAAAGTCAAAGAAATCTGCCGCCAGACCCCCATTGAATCTGCCGGAGTGTGTGAGCAATTCAGGGACAAAAGACCTCGGTAGCACGGCAAGCAATGGCGGCATTTTGTTCCCGCAGACGAGCGAGCTAAACCCCCTATCGACCCTAGCTTCCCTGGCCTGCTGACATCAACTCCAAAACTGGACGGATCAGCTTTCAGGAAAAGAGAGCGGATGAGGGTATGTCTACAGAATATATTAATTGATGAAAATTGGGCTGTCTACACTCTCAAAGTGCATGTTGTTGCCAAATGTATTTCATATGCTGTAAACCTAGTTCATAGTTGTTAGTTTCCTTTAATGCCAAACAAACACATACCAATCGTTGGTTAGAAGGCGATCGCCGAATTCGTCCTCGCTTTCTCCCGTGTCGCTGGCTGTCGTGTCGTTTTCGTCGGTTTCGCTTGCATACGGTTCAAACCGATATGGCTCAATAGCTTCAGTTTCTTCTTCAATTTCGCTACAACCATCCGTTTCAATACATGCGTAATCTGTTGAATCGCTTAAGCCGCTGAAATCCGAGTCTGAATCCGAGCTAATGTCGCTATATCTTGCTGTTCTATGCGCCATGTTTGTTTGTGTTGGCATCACTATGTGACGTCACAGGAAAATGGGCGGGTGTATATAACGATGGTTAAAATCAGGCACTTTGAAGCTTTTTTTAGGGATATTGCGTGATGGGTAAAATTTTGAAAAAAAACTTCGAAAAATAAAATAAGCCACTGGCAACTGATTTTTAATGGTTTTAACCCTTCTGAAATTGTGATAATGTTCCCCTTTAAGTACCGTATTTTACCGACGATAAGGCACACTTAAAATCCTGTCATTTTCTCAAAAAATGGACAAGGTGTCAGAAAATACATTGATTTTTGAATGACTCGCGATTCTTATTTGTAACGATTTGTATCGATTCAGGAAAATTAAATCGTTTGAAACCCCCCCCCCCCGTCGCAGTTTTTTTCAGTTTGGCCGGGCTCCAGTGCGACTTATATATGTTTTTTTCCTTCTTTATTATGCATTTTCGGCAGGTGCGACTTATACTCCGGTGCGACTTATACTCCGAAAAATACGGTACATGTATATATATATATATACCGTATTTTTCGGACTATAAGTCGCAGTTTTTTTTCATAGTTTGGCTGTGGGGGTGCGACTTATACTCAGGAGCGACTTATGTGTGAAATTATTAACACATTACCGTAAAATATCAAATAATATTATTTAGCTCATTCACGTAAGAGACTAGACGTATAAGATTTCATGGGATTTAGCGATTAGGAGTGAGAGATTGTTTGGTAAACGTATAGCATGTTCTATATGTTATAGTCATTTGAATGACTCTTACCATAATATGTTACGTTACTCAGTGGCCTAGTGGTTAGAGTGTCCGCCCTGAGATCGGTAGGTTGTGAGTTCAAACCCCGGCCGGGTCATACCAAAGACTATAAAAAAATGGGACCCATTACCTCCCTGCTTGGCACTCAGCATCAAGGGTTGGAATTGGGGGTTAAATCACCAAAATGATTCCCGGGCGCGGCCACCGCTGCTGCCCACTGCTCCCCTCACCTCCCAGGGGGTGATCAAGGGTGATGGGTCAAATGCAGAGAATAATCTCGCCACACCTAGTGTGTGTGTGACAATCATTGGTACTTTAACTTTAACTTTAACATACCAGGCACGTTCTCAGTTGGTTATTTATGCCTCATATAACGTACACTTATTCAACCTGTTGTTCACTAATCTTTATTTATTTTAAATTGCCTTTCAAATGTCTATTCTTGATGTTGGGTTTTATCAAATAAATTTCCCCAAAAAATGCGGCTTATACTCCAGTGCGACTTATATATGTTTTTTTCCTTCTTTTTTATGTATTTTCGGCCGGTGCGACTTATACTCCAGAGCGACTTATACTCCGAAAAATATGGTATATATATATATATATATATATATATATATATACTGTGTGTATATATATATATATATATATATATATATATACTGTGTATGTATATATATATATATATATATATATATATATATACTGTATATTATTTATGTATATGTATATATATATATATATATATATATATATATATATATAAATATATATATATATATACTGTATATTTATTTATATATATGTATATATATATATATACTGTATATTTATTTATATATATATGTATATATATATATATATATATATATATATATATATATATATATATATATAGTCCAGGTTACTGTGGTTTATCCGTTATACAGTGCTCAATACCGGGGTAGAGCGGAATATACGTAACATATATATATATATATATATATATATATATATATATATATATATATATATATATATATATATATATATATATATATATATATGTATGTGTGGGAAAAAAAATCACAAGACTATTTCATCTCTACAGGCCTGTTTCATGAGGGGGGGTACACGATTGAAGCCAACAAGCAAACCGTCAACTTCCTTGACGTCACTTTCAACCTGAGAAATAACAGCTACCAACCATTCACGAAACCCAACACAACACTCCAATACGTGCACCATGACAGCAACCACCCACCCACCACCACGAAAAGAATACCTACCGGAATTAATAAAAGGCTATCGATGCTGTCATCTAGCAAAGCTGAATTTGACCAAGCAACCCCCCCGTACCAAAAAGCCCTTGATGAAAGCGGATACAATTTCACCCTCACCTATGAATCCACGCCAGGAAACCAGCCAAAAAAGAACAGAAAACGAAACGACATCATCTGGTACAACCCCCCATACAGCAAAAACGTCTCAACTAACATTGGACACAAATTCCTCAATCTGATTGACAAACACTTTCCCAAAGACAACACCCTAAGAAAAGTATTCAACAAGAACAACATTAAATTGAGCTACAGCTGCATGAACAATATACGACAAATCATCTCAAGCCACAACAAAACAATTGCAAATGAGCCGTCGACCCCCGGACAGAGCGACCCCAAAACCAACAAAGGCTGTAACTGTCGAAAGAAACCTGATTGCCCTCTCAACGGGGGGTGCTTACAAACATCAGTTGTCTACCAATCTAAGGTAATACGCAAGGACATTAACACATCCGACACATATGTAGGATTAACCGAGGGAGAATTCAAAACCAGATGGAACAATCACAAGGCTTCTTTCAGGAACCAAAACCTGCGAAATACCACAGAACTCAGCAAACACATTTGGGACCTCAAAGACAATAATGTTGAATATTCAATAACATGGCAAATTCTTGCATCCAGCACACCTTACAATAGTGGTAATAAAAGATGCAACCTATGCTTGAAAGAGAAACTGTTTATTATATACCGTCCAGACCTGTCATCCCTCAACACGCGCAGCGAAATTGTAACAGCATGCCGCCACAGACGGAAACACCTCCTAGGTAACACATGAGCCAATCACCACGCCCCTACGCCAGCCTGTACCCACCCACTCTGTGCCCTATATAAACCATGGTATGTGAATGCTCCCATTAAAATCTCCTGATGATTGAGGGTACCCCACCTCCCCTCATGAAACAGGCCTGTAGAGATGAAATAGTCTTGTGATTTTCTTTCCCACACATACATATATTGCGCTCTACTACGGTATCGAGCACTATTTTTTGGATAACCTTATTAAGACATATATATATATATATATATATATATATATATATGTTAAGTCAGGAAAAACACAGAGGCTATTTCATCCCCACAAGCCTGTGTGGCAGGTTTCCCTGCTCTTCAGGGGATCCCTGCGAAGCAGGCTTGTAGGGATAATATAGCCTCTGTGTTTTTTCCTGAACTAACCGCTCTACCCTTTTTTATTCAAGAAAATGTTTTTAATTTATTTATCTTGTTTTATTTTTTTAAAGTACCTTATCTTCACCATACCTGGTTGTTCAAATTAGGCATAATAATGTGTTAATTCCACGACTGTATATATCGGTTGATATCAGTATCGGTAATTAAAGAGTTGGACAATATCGGATATCGGCAAAAAGCCATTATCGGACATCCCTAGTTTTTTTCCTTCTTTATTATGCATTTTCGGCAGGTGCGACTTATACTCCGGTGCGACTTATACTCCGAAAAATACGGTACATCTTGAATATAACGGAAAATGTATCTGTTTTTATATTGTTTTACTTTCTTTTTTAATCAAGAAAATGTTTTTAATTTGTTTATCTTATTTAATTTTATAAAAACATTTTTTAAAGTACCTTATCTTCACCATACCTTGTTGTCCAAATTAGGCATAATAATGTGTTAATTCCACGACTGTATATATCGGTTGATATCGGTATCGGTAATTAAAGAGTTGGACAATATCGGATATCGGCAAAAAGCCATTATCGGACATCCCTAGTTTTTTTCCTTCTTTATTATACATTTTCGGCAGGTGCGACTTATACTCCGGTGCGTCTTATACTCCGAAAAATACGGTACATCATGAATATAACGGAAAATGTATCCGTTTTTATATTGTTTTACTTTCTTTTTGATTCAAGAAAATGTTTTTAATTTATTTACCTTATTTTTTTTTTAAAGTACCTTATCTTCACCATACCTGGTTGTCCAAATTAGGCATAATAATGTGTTAATTCCACGACTGTATATATCGGTTGATATCGGTATCGGTAATTAAAGAGTTGGACAATATCGAATATCGGCAAAAGGCCATTATCGGACATCCCTAGTTTTTTTCCTTCTTTATTATACATTTTCGGCAGGTGCGACTTATACTCCGGTGCGACTTATACTCCGAAAAATACGGTACATCTTGAATATAACGGAAAATGTATCTGTTTTTATATTGTTTTACTTTCTTTTTTATTCAAGAAAATGTTTTTAATTTATTTATCTTATTTTATTTTATAATTTTTTTTTTTTAGTACCTTATCTTCACCATACCTGGTTGTCCAAATTAGGCATAATAATGTGTTAATTCCACGACTGTATATGTCGGTGGATATCGGTATCGGTAATTAAAGAGTTGGACAATATCGGATATCGGCGAAAGACCATTATCGGACATCCCTAGTTTTTTTCCTTCTTTATTATGCATTTTTGGCAGGTGCGACTTATACTCCGGCGCGACTTATACTCCGAAAAATGCGGTACATCTTGAATATAACGGAAAATGTAACTGTTTTTATATTGTTTTACTTTCTTTTTTATTCAAGAAAATGTTTTTAATTTATTTATCTTGTTTTATTTTTTTAAAGTACTTTATCTTCACCATACCTGGTTGTCCAAATTAGGCATAATAATGTGTTAATTCCACGACTGTATATATCGGTTGATATCGGTATCGGTAATTAAAGAGTTGGACAATATCGGATATCGGCAAAAAGCCATTATCGGACATCCCTAGTTTTTTTCCTTCTTTATTATACATTTTCGGCAGGTGCGACTTATACTCCGGTGCGTCTTATACTCCGAAAAATACGGTACATCATGAATATAACGGAAAATGTATCCGTTTTTATATTGTTTTACTTTCTTTTTGATTCAAGAAAATGTTTTTAATTTATTTACCTTATTTTTTTTTTAAAGTACCTTATCTTCACCATACCTGGTTGTCCAAATTAGGCATAATAATGTGTTAATTCCACGACTGTATATATCGGTTGATATCGGTATCGGTAATTAAAGAGTTGGACAATATCGAATATCGGCAAAAGGCCATTATCGGACATCCCTAGTTTTTTTCCTTCTTTATTATACATTTTCGGCAGGTGCGACTTATACTCCGGTGCGACTTATACTCCGAAAAATACGGTACATCTTGAATATAACGGAAAATGTATCTGTTTTTATATTGTTTTACTTTCTTTTTTATTCAAGAAAATGTTTTTAATTTATTTATCTTATTTTATTTTATAATTTTTTTTTTTTAGTACCTTATCTTCACCATACCTGGTTGTCCAAATTAGGCATAATAATGTGTTAATTCCACGACTGTATATGTCGGTGGATATCGGTATCGGTAATTAAAGAGTTGGACAATATCGGATATCGGCGAAAGACCATTATCGGACATCCCTAGTTTTTTTCCTTCTTTATTATGCATTTTTGGCAGGTGCGACTTATACTCCGGCGCGACTTATACTCCGAAAAATGCGGTACATCTTGAATATAACGGAAAATGTAACTGTTTTTATATTGTTTTACTTTCTTTTTTATTCAAGAAAATGTTTTTAATTTATTTATCTTGTTTTATTTTTTTAAAGTACTTTATCTTCACCATACCTGGTTGTCCAAATTAGGCATAATAATGTGTTAATTCCACGACTGTATATATCGGTTGATATCGGTATCGGTAATTAAAGAGTTGGACAATATCGGATATCGGCAAAAAGCCATTATCGGACATCCCTAGTTTTTTTTCCTTCTTTATTATGCATTTTCGGCAGGTGCGACTTATACTCCGGTGCGACTTATACTCCGAAAAATACGGTACATCTTGAATATAACGGAAAATGTATCTGTTTTTATATTGTTTTACTTTCTTTTTGATTCAAGAAAATGTTTTTAATTTATTTATCTTATTTTTTATTTTTTTAAAGTACCTTATCTTCACCATACCTGGTTGTCCAAATTAGGCATAATATTGTGTTAATTCCACAACTGTATATATATCGGTATCGGTAATTAAAGAGTTGGACAATATCGGATATCTGCAAAAAGCCATTATCGGACATCCCTAGTTTTTTTCCTTCTTTATTATGCATTTTCGGCAGGTGCGACTTATACTCCAGTGCGACTTATACTCCGAAAAATACGGTACATCTTGAATATAACGGAAAATGTATCTGTTTTTATATTGTTTTACTTTCTTTTTGATTCAAGAAAATG